>NC_051065.1:45620484-45790484 GCF_004664715.2 Peromyscus leucopus | reverse complement strand
ATTACCTAGATCTAATGGCTGTTGAAAGCAGAGCTCTGGATTCCTGCATCGGTCCCCACTCATATTCTCACCACTACTTTGGGTTATTTAAATGCATTTCTCAGCTGGGAATAGAGTGTTGGGGGTGCCTATAGGCCATACCTTCCTCCTGTACTTAAACCTTAGACCTAAGAATCTAGATACTTTGTTTTCACCCAAAGAAGAATGAGCAGTGCAATTCTCAGCTGCCTGAGATGGTCCCACAAATGCCCCAGGTATTTTCTTTGCTTTTGACTTTGTCTGGATATACTGGAATAGGAGATAAAGCTGGCCGATCCCAATCTTCCTAGACAACATAATTTAGGCTCTAGTGGAAAACATGGGTTGGGCAATTTGGGGGGTTGTAGGGAAAGCAGGGGAGACAGACTGCTGGCTATTTCTCCTTGATGTCTCTCAGTCCCTGATTCTTCTTTTCTGGTGTCTCCAGGGAAAAGGACCTTCATAGTTAAAGAATCATTTTATCCTGCATAACTCTCTATAAGGAGAGACTTACAGAGCCAGAGGTCAGACCCTACCCTACCTCACCTAAGTTCTTGGTCTCAGTTGAGCCTTGTGGCCCTGACCAGCCCAGAGTGTCTAGGTGGATTCCTGAGTTTACCCTTTGTCTCGAGGCTGCTGTATAAAGCTCTGTCCATCCTAACCCTTGATCCCACTGCACCTTTGCTGAGGAAAGGTCCAGAAGTCAAATGGACTCAAAGACTCCCCTAGTCTCACTCTAGGTCAAGGAACAGAGAAGCCAAAGTTCCCATTGCACAACCTGGCGAGGAGCTCTGTACATAAGCAGAGTACCTGTGCAAGGACTCGGTAAGAAAGATAAATGCAAGACTCCATGTTCACCATCATCAAAACTTTAAAGACGGGGCAAACTGGACACTGAGCCAAGCATGAGGCTCTTCTGAAGCGCTGGCAGGCATTCTTTGTCAGCTCATTCCATGCTCTAGCCAGCTCTTAAGGGGAAGCAAATCCCACAAATACCGATGCAGAAGCTCACCTGAGGGAGGATCTCTGGTCCCTTGCTGGACTGCTTTTCCTACTTCTGGACCTCGGAGCTCATTCCTGGAATGATCTATCTGGAGCTGGATCAGCAACCCTGGACTAAGGGCCTTCAGTTATCTCCCTGATCTCTGGCAAGCCTGACACATTAAAAGGTAGAATTGAACTCAGCACACCAATCTCACGGGAGCTGCCTTGCTCAGCGGGTCACCTCCAGGCATGACACAAGTAAACTCCTCCTCCCCCTTTCCCAGACAATCAGCTTTCATTCTTCCTGATGACAACTCCTTCATCATTCTGTCATCAATTCCTCTAAACAAAGGCTACTTCAAAACCTGTAAGATTTGATCTCTTCCCCACAAAACCTACTCCTAGCAACCTTCTCTTGCTTGGCTTCCCCACCAATCCTTCTGTTTTCTTCAGCTTTTGCATCCATATTCAAGATCTCTCTATATATATAATGCCATATTTTCTATTGCCACTACCATGGGCTAGCTGGAGTATTATGCCAGCTAGCCTGGAAGGGGTGAATAATAGGCAAGGATCTGACATTGAATTTGAGTGCTTTCTCAGGGGAACAGGCTGTGTACTCAAGAATCTATGGTGGTTGGGTACCCTCAGGAGCCTACCTCTTCTGCTGTAGCATGTGAAGCTGATCCAAGTGCTGATCCCAGTCTTGCTCTCTGACCCACCAGCTGAGAAGTTTCTGGAGTTGGATCCAAGGCCTTTTTGCCCCCATGTCTTCTTGCAAGCACTTGCAACTTGTGCGAGTCTGATGGAAGGAGCCCGTCTAGGATGACAGCAGCTGGAGAGGCTAGTCCGCTGGGTGAAGACCTAGGTCGGTGTATCTCCTAGGAGGCTGTCGGGTGTGAGTGTGCTGCATGTGCACTGAAGAATTAGCCACCTTCTGGGAGAAGGGGAGGAGACCTTCACATAGTTGGGCCTGGGGGCACAAGGCAGCCTGGAGTAGGGAGGGGGAAAGGGGAGGAACCTTCTTGGTTCTTGGCAGTAGTGGGCTGGGCAGCTGAGACTGGGAGAGGCTGAGGGGTTGGGCCAAGGAATTTGAAGATAATCTTGAAGGTGAAACAGGTACCCTGGGATGCAGAGCTTAGAAGACTCCTAGGGGCTTCTGTGTGACTCCTGATGGTGGAGAGCAAGAATTGAAAATGATTAGAGTACAGAGAAATCATGGGAAACGTTTTAGGAGTGAGATAGCAGGTGTGGGTTTTAATGAGGCAGCGTCACTTAATTAAACAGTATCTTGCATTGGCTTTCTTATGGTTTTTAATGAGACATGTTGGTATTATTGAATGTACTCCTTCAAAGGACCTGTGAGGTCAGTGGAAATAAGGCAAGAGTTGCTTTTGAATGAGAAGATACTGTACTGAGAGAGAGTGTTCTGTCTCAATCCCTGGGCTTGAGACAGAACTGAAACAGGCTTTGAAGTTGGAATCTTAGCTCTCCAGGCCTTTCTGCTTCTTGGGAAACTTTAATATATATATATATATATATATATATATATATATATATATATATAAACTTTTATTTTCCGATATTAACTTGTAGTTTGGAAATTTTGATAATATTCATCTACATAAATATCTGAAATATTCAATAATCTGCTAAGATTTAATTTTAAAGAACAAATATAGAGCTGGGGAGTTGGGTTAGAAGCTAAGAATGTGTCCCAGAATCCACTTTTAAGAGACTTGGGAAAGATATGAGAGACTTGAGTGGGATATACTTGAGACCTTCCCATAGAGAACTTTGGGACCTTGAGACTGTCTTCTTTTGACATAAGCAAGAAAGCTCTGATCCAGAGAGCAAAATAACCTCTAGAACAGGGCAAGGGAGGAAAGGAAAGGAAATATGGAGAGGAAGAGGACATGCCTGAGACACAGAGAAACTGTTCTTACCCAGGGAGTAGGGAGGGTCACCTTGTGGGGCATTTTTATGCCTCACTGGGGGTTGGGACATTGTGGGTGCTAATGGTCTCTGAAACCTGTGGACTTCCAGCCTAAGGAGATGCAGGGAGCGATAAGATTGAGGTGGGGGTTATAGATGTGCTGATATGTAGAGGGGGAGCTGGTCAAGAATGGTGCACTTGGCAAGGAATTACTAAGCCCATAAAGCTAATCCTTGAGGGGGTAGGGGGAGGGGCTGTGGTGGAGGAGTCTGGCTCAATCAGGGACACACAGAGCAGGTGCAGTCACCAAGGACATTGGCCCTAAGTCCCTGAAGGAAGAGAAGGAGCAACCACCCATAGGTCTTCAATCTTTTATTGCCCCTCTTGCCCAAACTAGGTTCTTCAATTGGAGGGGTATGAATAAGGAACCTGGGTGGGGGCCACGTTGTCCGTTGTCCCATCACCATCCATCTCAGTAGGTAAAACAGAGTTTTGAATCTTTCCTCCTTTGGCTTTTCTCTCCACCACGCCTTCCCTCTGATAATAGCCTATATTGTCACATTGTTGTCCTTTCTTGTCTTCGTTTTCTACTCGGTACCCCTGCAGCTTTCTGCATTGAGCACCACTGCAGCCCCTCTTCCAGATAGCGCCTTCTCCGGTCATTGTAACCCCAGCACGGCAGCTGCATTTTAGTGGCAGGCTTGCCACCTCATTGTTGAGTCCAGGAGATGTTTCCCACCCACTCACAAGTATCTAGGAGGAGGAAATATGCAGCACTACAGCTGAACACCATGCTAACAGCAGTTATCATTAGATGGTAGAATTGTTAGGCCTTTTTTTGTTCCTGGTGCTTTTGAGTGTTTTATACTTTGCAAGAAGAGAAAAATGAGGACATTACTGGCTCCTGCTTGACTCACTTCTTCCGAAGCTGAGTGTCAGACAGGTGAATTGGTAAAGAGGTAGAAGTCATTAATAATGAGCCCAAGTTGGTTCGTCCCACTCCAAGGTGCCCCTCCCACTATTGCCCTCCTCATTCATGTCTCCAGAGCAGTAGGTTTCTCTGCATACCAGGGAACTAAGAAGCTCCTCCTCCAAAATAGCCAGGAGGAGATTCGTGATTTTACTTTTTTCCATTCATTCATCATTCGCTGGATCTGCAGGTCAATGGGTACGAGGCTGGGGTAAGTAAGGTCACTGCATTTTTACACCTTTATGCCACCACCATAAAGTGCCCTTCTATATCACTCCCCAGTCTCCTGTCACCTGGTTTGGAGCTCAAGGAAGTAAGAGCTAGAGTCTGGCAGGCTCCATGTGAGTGTGCCTGCTAGCATGGGTTCCCTTCATGGGAAAGGAATTTCATCTCTCATCTTATCTTCTCGTTTCTCCAATTCTTTCTTGTACAAAAGTGTATGTTCGTGTATATCCCCTGACACCTGTGTTTGCGTGTAAGAAAGAGTGATATGAATGGGCCTTCCCTGTCCTTGTACCCAGTTGGCTGCTCATGGCCCGTGTCTGTTTTTCTTTTTCCAAGAAAGACCTTCATACTGTATTCCCAACCCAGCACCCCCGAGTCCGCTCTGCCAGCTAGCCGACAGGTCTGACTTGTGGAGGGAGCTGGCACCCAGGTGCAGGTCTTCTCCTCTCCAATTCCATTATTTGGGGTCTTTGACTCCTTGCCATGCTGTCTTCTCTCTATAGACTCTCACCCCTCTACCAAGCAAGCAGCTGCCAGATGCTCTTGAAACAGTTTCTCTATGTCTGAGAGTACAAGAAGATACAAAATAAAAGACGGTATTCCAGCCTGGATGCACAACAGGGCAAAGTCCAAGAATAAAGAATAATAAGGGAAAGAGTAAAAAGGAGTACCCTCTACTCACAGACAAGATAATCAACTCTTTGCATCTATTTCTTTATGTGCTCATTTGGTTTTGTTTTTCCATTTGTTTGTAGTACTGGAGGTTGAACCCAAGCTCTTGTCCACGTCAGGTATTTTGCCACTGAGCTACATCTTCAGCACTTTTAAAAGTGAACTTTTATGAGACAGGGTCTTGCCAAGTTTCCCAAACTTGACTGAAGTCACTCTGTAACACAGGCAGGCCTTGAACTTGTAATTTTTCTATTGCTTCCTCCCCTCTAGAGTAACTGGAAGTACAGAACTGTACACCCAGCTCTCAGTCTCTATCACTATGCAACCCTATACACTGTGCATCAAATTCTATCTGTCTCCATCTCTCTGTCTGTCTGTCTTACATGGTGTCTGTACTTTCTCATCCTTCCCCTATTCCCTAGTTCTTATCCCCCAGTTTTAATAGACTTCAAGTTTCATGCAGAGCACAAGGCACATGTTTGGACTTGAGGATACTGGTGTGTAGAAAGCCATTGGCCTCATCTGTGCCAACCACTTTGCATAGAGAAAAGCTCCATGGAATTATAGGCAGGTATCTCAGTTAGACTCGGAAGCACTAATGGAGAATCCTACTTTGCCCACTGATGGCTGTGATCTTGCATGGGAGATATATTTTCCCAGTGAACCTGCCTTTTCATCTAAGTAGTGACTATGAGAGTGTTGTTGCTTTGGAGTACACACAGATATGCACATCCAATGGTGTAATAGATGTGATGATACTTGCAAAGTTCTAGAGTCCCTGTGGGCTGTGATCTATAAGGTGACTCATATGGCCATTTTTGAAACATCTGCCATTTCCCACCCTTCTGGAATGGTATAATGATCTAGAATGTGAGTCAGGGCCATGGCAGTGATGTCACAGAACACATAGAGTCAGAAGTCCTATGGAAGAGAAGGAGGAAAAGCGATGCTGGCAAGGGGTAAGGGCTGAGACAGGGACAAGGTGGTGCTGGGACCTGGGAAGTGGGGCCAGAGGCGGCATGGGAGAGAAGGTCCATGACTTCCCTGGGCTCCCAGCTTCACAGGGCAACATTCCTGACAGCTGTCCTGCTGCTGCTGCAAGTGAAGGGGGTGAAGAGTCTGAAGGGCAGCACCAGCCTGGATGAGGACAGGAGTCAGAGAGAGAAAACAGTCTCTGCAGGTAGGTCGTGGAGAGAGAGGGTGTATGGGGAGCGGGGTGGAAGTAAAGGTACTCTTAGGTTGAATTCAGGCTCTAGCAGCTGATTAAGTTAGGATGAACTGGGAGGTGTTTGGTTTTCATGAGATAACTTACATTCTCTGTCACCCTAAGTATGTAATAATAGCTGCAGATAAAAATATCTGGCTTTAGAAAGACTCTTGGGCCACAGCATGGACTAGCTGCAATTGTCCAAAGCTGCTGAGGAAGTAGAAAGAGTGTTTGCCTAGAGAGGAGAGGTCTTTGCCTTTAAGCCTGAAGATGTGCCTCACTCCCCAAACAGTGTAACACTTTGGAGGAGGGAACCTGTTATGAGGAGTGAAGGTTGTGTGTGTTTGAGATGGAGCTATGGTTGAAGTGAGATCTGAAAAACTTTCTAGTTAGAGTGTTTGCTTTCCAGCCAAGGCCAGTGTTATGACTGGCAATTGGCCCTCACTTGTCTCTCCATCCTTGACCTCCTCCCCATTCTGGTGCCGACCAGGACTGAGATTGGGGGTTGCCTCTCTTTCATGTTCCAGACCTGGGCCAAGAGCAGTTCGAAGAACACTTTGTGGCTTCATCAGTGGGTGAGCTGTGGCAGGTGATGGATATGGCTCAGGAAGAAGACATGATCGCCCAGGCAACAACTATCCGGGACCACCTCTTCGATGTAGCCTTCTGCTTCAACCTGGCCAGCATCATGATTTTTTTATGAGAGACTTTGTGGTGGAGGCAGTAGTCTGGGTCCTGCATGAGGACTTTGAAGTCTACTTCCCCTTCGTGATCGCTTACTGACCTCCTCTCCCAGAGGCCTCCTCAAAATGCACACCCCACTCCCCAGTTTTGAGAAGCACCTGGCCTTGGGTGTAGCAACACAGCGTTCCCAACTCTCGTTGCCACTATCCGATTGCCACCCCAACCCAGAATGTTACGTCCCAGGGCCAAAGACACCAGACCCACACCCTTCTAACTCCTCAGCTTTGTCTGAAACAGCAGCTTAGAGGGAGGAGACAGTGACAATAAAATAGGAATAGCCATAAAATCCTGAAAACAATTGTGAGTGACTTTCTGCAGCTTAAGCTCTCTTCTCTCACTGGTCTGTTGAATTGCCTGGCTTTTCGCCCACTTAGTGACCTTCAGACCCATCAGCTCACCAACTGCTTTTCCAGTGTCCATGAAGCTTTTCTCGCCACTTTTCCCTCTTATCCTTCCTGACTTCTAGGAATAGAACATAGCAGGAAAGAAGTATGAAGAGATGAGCAAATGGTTTGGGGAAATGTCTCTTGGGGTAAATAATTGCTGCGCAAGTGTAAGGAACTGGGGTTAGATCCCCAGAACTCACTTAAAGCTTGATGCAGTCATCACATAAGTAACCTCAGCACTCTACAGTGCGACAGACACAGATGGGAGATAGAGGCAGGAGAGTCCTTGTGAGCTAGCTGGTGGAGCAGCCAGCCTGGTATACACACCGGCATATACACCTGTCTCAAAACAAGGAAGAAGGCAAGGACTGATAGCCAAAGTTGTCCTCTGACTGCCACATATGAGCTGTAGCACACATATAGCCACAGTATATACACACACACACACACACACACACACACACACACACACACACACACTGAAAAAGAGAGAGATAACAAAAGCTAAATACACGCTTTTAATTTTAGAACAACAACAAAAAAGAAAGGCATTTGTTCTGACTTGAAGGATGGGGCCAGGTGTATGCCATGCATGTACATCTCAGTCTCTTTGGCAGTCAAGTTACCAGAGTTTGCAGTGGGCAGAGGGGTTCAGAAGGGTACCATGTGGACAATAAAAATGTTTGGCAAAGGCTGGGGTGTTGCTGAGGGGTCCATGGATTCGAAGGCTGGGAGGGCTGTGAGTGTCCTGAGGGTCTTCTGAGCTCAACTCCCTACACATCACCTGAGGAAAAAGATGGTCAAAGAAGGGTAAGGAGGAGAAAAAGTCTCACAGGGTGACAAGGACAGGTTGGATACAAGGACTAGGAGATCACTATAAAGAACACAGAGAAGAAGGAGCAGGGTGCTCAGGAACCACACGGAGAACTCCTGTGCAAATCATTCAATATGGCACTAGCTGCATAGGAAGAAACTTGGCTGTATGATGCTACCATTTATAAGGGACTAAAGTTGGGTTTATTGGAGTTTTATAAGGGAGTCATTGCCGTGTTGAAGAATTGTGGGCCATGCTGTTGACAGAGCATAAAGTCCTAAAAGGAGTGATACTGGTTTGAAACTAACCCCAGGACTCAGGTCTCTGAGTAGTGTGGTCATATGCCCAGCCTGATGTTGTCTTCTTTTAAAATAGTCTGTATTTCTAAAGTGTGAGAAAAGAAGGGAACAACATGTTTGTCGTATAGAGGGACTTGGAAGTGGAGAGTCTTTTTCTTTGGGGGATAGGGTGGGAAGCCAGCTGTTGAATTTGATTAAAGAAACTGTAATCAACTAAAGGATGGTTCCGAAGGGACAAATGAGAAATGTTAAAAGTAGGGATCCATGACAATGGACTTGTGAGTATGGAACAGGGTAGCATGGGGCAAACATCCCTTTAGCCTTGGGGAGAGGGTCCTGAGCTGATAATGAAGCAAGTGTAGAGAGAAATGGTAGCTGTTCACCTGGGCATAGCTGCGGAAGAAGAGCTGATAAGGGCTGAGGTCCTGGTTGGGCAGGGTCATCTCCCCATGGTGCTCTACTATCCTCTTGCTGTATGCCTAGATATGAGTATGGGAGAGAAATTTCTTTTAGGCTTTAGATCTATAGGCATTCAGAAGTCAGATCCCAGATATATATAATAGCACTCTAACAAGTTCCTAGGCCTTCTTATCTAGCTGTGTACTGATGTACTTGTCTGAGGCAAGAAGAAAGGGTACTTACCAAAAGACCTACAGTTGTTCTAGAAGGTGGGGGATCTACAGGGTAGGAAGGGGGTCCCAAGTTGTCATCTGTTCAGTGGGAATGTGAAGGGCAGAAAGCTATGCAACTATGTTTTCATGAGGGAGAGTAGAAAGAAAACAGAAGAACAGGGACCTTGGCACACCTGAAATGCAATGGCCAGGCCTCCTACATCTCCAGCATTTTCCAGGAGTGTGTGAGAACCATTGAAGGATGACATATTGGGTAAGGGGAAGGCAGCATAATGGTGCTCCAGGCATAGAAGTGCTTCCTGCAGGACATGGGTGTCACAGGCTGGGCAGCCCCCAGGGAGTACTGTTGAAAATGGAAGAAGAGAAGCAATTGGTGAAGATCAGTGGACCATGAGGGATACTGCAGACTGACCTGGCTCCCAGGAACTCTCAGACTGTCCCCGTTGCAGCCTTTGAGTAACCCTCCCCTTCCCCCAGGCCCCTTTGATATTCTCCCTAGTGATCCCTGTGGCCCTGCCTCCCAATGACTCATCACTCACAGAGCTGATAGAAGATATGCAACAGCTTATGGGCCATGATGCTGCCAGCAGCGCCAAAGTTCACGGCTCTAAAGAGAAAAAGTCTCACTGTACTTGCAGAAACCTTCCAAAGTATTTATGCCAATTTTCCAACTCCAAGTCTCATCCATCCTAACAGCTATTAATCCCTCTTGAGATCCCCCACCAAAAGACTCACCTTCAGAGAATGGTCCATACCTGGGGTAGCCAGGGTGGAAGAATGGAGGCTGGAGAAGGCCAGCTGGGAAGACCACCACGTGGTCAGATACTGAATAGTAGGCCTTGACTCCCCAGGGAGATTCCGTCCATCTGTGTGAAGAGTACATGCAAACACAGTTCCGTCATTGACTGTCTTTGCACGGCGCGCACGCAGTCTCTCCCAACCATTGTCATGGGCTTTGTGACTGTTGTCACTGTTCTTAGCCCATCTCTGGGATGCAGTGTCTGTTCTCATACCTGTGGTGGGCAAAAGGCTGCAAGAAGTGCCGAACTTTCCTGCCCTGGAGGGATCGTTCACAGCTCAGGAAAGACTGAAGGAAACTGGGGCCAAGTTGTATCTGGGAATGAGGCAGCAGATCATTTTGATGCACTGACGTGAATACAAATGGATGGAGCTGGGCACATGTCAACCTGAACATGGAAGCCCTGACATACATGCAATCATATTTAAGCAGAAACCACCCTGTGCTACCACCTCACGTTGGTACAAAGTTTACATGCATCATCATGCAGATAAACAGACACATCACAGAATGCATGTGTGTACATGCATGCTTGTGCACATAACAGCCCTAGACAGTTCCAGGTTTTTTGCCTGTAAGATCCTTCTAGCACCAGGGCAAAGAAGAGGCTGGCTCAGAATTGCCCATGGAAAATGGATTCTTTTCAGACTCAGCTGTGTCAGGAAGTCAGAAGCTAAGGACATAAGGACACTAAAAGAAACAAGACTCACATCACTATATTCCTCTTTGACCAGATCTGGCTTCAAGGCCCGTTTGGGGGCCCCCATCTCCACCTGCAGTTTGGTGAGCTGGAAAGAGACACAAAGTTTGTAAGCATCCGGCATTCCCTCAGAAACCCTCAAGAGTCATTACCACTGTCACCCACATATATGCTCTGTGCCCTTTTCTTCTCCTCCATTCCCATTTCTTGATCCAGTGATCAACTATCTCTTAAATAGTCCCCAAATGACCTGTACTCCTGGTCTTACCTTGTTCAGGGCCTCTTTCAGGGTCTTCTCACTTATCCAGGAAAGTTTTTTGAGGCGTAGGATGACAGCATCCTTGATCTCAGCAAATAATTCCATGGCCTATGGTGATGAGGTCAGGAAAAGGAAAACGGTATTAGGACCATTCTGAGCCCTGGTCCTGCTGCAGCCTGTAAAGAGATCTTGGCCCTAAAGAGCCTACTGGGCTCCAGAAGCTGGCAGAGAATGGGAAAGAGCTCACAGGAGGGTCTGTTTCCCAGAGTATGACAAATATCCAGAACCTGAAGGTCTGTGGGTCCACAAAGGCAGTGCCAAGCACATAGAGGGTAATGAGTTGACTGCTCCCCAAAAGGAGCCATAATAACAGTACCTTGCTATTGGTATATCTGAGACTGACGGGTGCTTTCTTTGGGGGACAGACAACTTTCTCAGAAAGCAAAGGGCATGGGAAGCTACTGTTTCTGCCTCTGCTTTCGGGGCCTTTGTGTTCATACTCTCCCACTGAAGACATATTTCCTATCTTCTGCATTCCTTGGCTTCTCGGCAGATTGGAGTCTTTATAGCCATACAGCTGGAACAATACACCTCATTTCTCAAATGCTCACTATTGTTATATACGTTCTTTCTTGATGGAAGGAATTGGGTGACAATATCAGAAATGACTCTGGCTTCAGACAGACTGAGTTCAAATCCTGACTGCTACCTAGAGTCTCCATGACATTAAGCAACTTGTTCAACTACCCTTGGCTCATTTCACTCTCCTATTAAATCAGGAAATAATTTCAATTAAAAAACATTACACATAAAATGCTTGAGTCCCCTTCTCACGGAGTCCCCCACTTATTCAGAAGTTACTCATTTGCCCTCTGTGAGATTACATCATTCTGATCTCATAGTCTATCATGTGTTGTTCAAAACTCCTAGACAAACAGGGAGGAGCCTTAAAGGTCAAGGAGTTTGATCCCCCCCCCCTTTTTTATGGTTGAAGAAACACAATACCAGGAAAGTCCAGTGAGGTGTTCAAGTTAATTCATGTTGTGAATACTTGTGTCCTGTGGCTAAACTGGACTTGCCCAAGAGACTGAGCAGGTCTCTGGGTTCCTTCTCAGTTGAATTTCTTTTCTGCCTGATTCCTGCCTTGCACACCACAGAGAAGGGCACACTCCATAGAATCAGGGCAAGGAGTGGTGAGTGGGAAGGGTGCAGGGCTGCAGACAGGCGAAAGCTCTCACATACAGCGCTTCGGATGCTGGGGCCAAAGGCTTCCCGAACAAACAGAGCTGCCAGGGTAGGCTCAAAGAATTTGCCTGTTTCTTCCACACACTTCATCCATCGTGGGGAGGCTGGCTGCAAAAACATACTGGAGTGAGTGAGACCTGCTCAGGCCTCTGTTTTCATCACATCCCAACACCAATCTTGCGTAGACCTTCATCTCGCAGGATATTCCCTTTGATGGTTTTTTAAAATTTTTATTTCCCAGGAATGGGGAGATGACTCAGGCATTAGAATGCCAACTACACAAATATAAGGACTTGATTCCAGGACCTCAGAACCCACATAAAAAGTGAGGAATGGAGGCTCATGCCTAGGGTGGAAATGATAAAAACAGACTCCTGAAACTGTTTGGTTGCCATCCAGTCTATCTGAATCAATGAAATTTAGGTTCAGTGAGAGATACTACCTCAAAAACTAAAGGTGGAGGTGAATAAAAGAACGATACCGATGTCAACCTTAGGCCTCTATATGCACACACAAGTACATATACAATAACACATGCATGCATACACTACACATGTAGAAGACAATAGCACACACACACACACACACACACACACACACACACACAGAGAGAGAGAGAGAGAGAGAGAGAGAGAGAGAGAGAGAGAGAGAGAGAGAGAGAGAGATTTTCATTTATCATTTTATCTGGCAATACCCACTGTTGCTCAGCAGAAAGAGGCTACCTATCTCACTTAGGACCCATGCTTGTTGTCTATTGGTATGAAAGCAAGGCTCTTGGGAGGTATCTATCTGAGGAGCAAAAGACTCCTGTGGAGGGGAGAAGGAGTATCCAATGTTGAGTTACTCACCTGGGCCCCCACCCACCACAGAAATGGCCCAGGAGTTGCACCATACACTCCTCCCTCCCAGACTCCCATTTCTTTCTTTCTGTTTTTGTTTTGTTTTTTGAGACAGAGTTTCTCTGTGTAGCTTTGCACCTTTCCTGGAACTTGCTTTGGAGACCAGGCTGGCCTCGAACTCACAGAGATTCACCTGCCTCTGCCTCCCGAGTGCTGGGATTAAAGGCATGTGCCACCACCGCCCGGCCCAGACTCCCATTTCTAAACTGTAAACTGAAGAGAGAAACTCCTTTTCTCTACACAACCCATGCCCAGTCTAAAAATGTGTTTATTATATTGCAGAATCCTATAGATCAGTAAACCTGGGCTTTTAGGTGATACACTGTTTACTGCTAGAAGAGGTGAAAGCAAAATGCTAAGTAACAAGAACATCACTCAGACTAGAATCCTAGCTGTCTCTCTAGACAGGGAAGCGTACTACAGTGTTACAGAAAATGTGGAAATAGAGGAGGGAGAAATCTCTGGAATATAAAGGATGGAAGAAATACTTCAAATGCAAGATAATAAACCTCGGTGGGTTCATTTCAGGGCAGTGAAAATTGTTGCATATATCTCCTACAAACCATGAATGATAATAATATAAAGAAATGATAGAAGTCAAGAAAGATCACAAGAGTATGTAAGGACTTCTAGATAAAATTCTCTAATGAATTATTAAATGAATGTTTTTTGAAGGCATGGAAAATAATGCATAACTACTAAAGGCCAGAGTAGGATCACTGAGGACCAAAAATGTCAAAATAATAAAAATATATCTATCTGAAGGGCTCATTAAACGGGGCACAAGACAGAGTAGGAGCTACACAAAGAGATAAGAGCCTTCTAAAAACACAGATAAGGGCCCCCAAATAATATAACAGAGTCCCATATCAGAAGCACAGGACGCAGATGGGCTGCACTAAACTGAAGAGTGAACCTATCAGAAATGAGCAGCACTGCTGAAGAAGGTTGGTCCAGGACTGCTTGGTTACACAAATGCACACATGCATATCTATTAGAATGCCACTTGCTAATTTTCAACATAAATTACTCCAAACGTCAATGAAACCTGTCTGTAAACTAAATTTTTCCTTAAAGATCACTACAATACTGCCCTTAAACACAGTTTCCAGCATTTACCAATGTGAGCTATTAACTTAAATCCAGGTACTTCAGGTAGACCAGATGTACAAACAAAAGCAATGTCTGCTCTACTTTCCTCTCAGATTTAAAGATATTTAAAGATCAGGTGACATAAGTCCTTAAAAGCACACTGTTTATTCTAAATTCCGCTGGAATTCCATTAGCACTACTCTTTAAATTCTATTGCCACTCTGGTGACATTATCTCAATATCAGGAAAGGATCTGGTTAAATCATAAATCATGTCCTAGTAAATGAGATGAAGAAATAGATGTAGAACGATGGTGGTGTAATGTGAGTGGACTCCTGTCTGGTTGAACCATAACCAAACGCCATGAGAATGACTCACAGCTAATTTGACCTTTTCTGACCCGCCTACCTATAATCATAACTGCTCTTTCTCTTGCATTCCTTTTCTTCATTTTATGTTTTGCTTTTCTTCCTAACACCACCCAGCAGAAACAGTTTACTATCTCTCTTTTTCCTGAACTATGAATACCCAAAGGCAGGGATGCTTATCTATTTAGTTCACTGTTACATAACAGGTGCTTAGAGAAGCATTTTTTTTTTAAAAAAAATAATAATTGGTACTCGACAAATATTGTCACATACCCCACATGCCATGAATGGTGGCACACATCTGTAATCCTACAGTGGAAGGGCTGAGGCAGGAGGATTAGAAGTTCTAAGCCATCGTGGTGATGTGGTAAGACCCTGTCTCAAAAAAATTTGAAAAACAACAAAATATCACATAATGAATAGATGAATCTGTAGCTAAATAAAGTCTGACCTAATGCTTTGCTAACAAGATATTAATAGTAGTCTGGATTAAGAAATATCGAGTAAAATTGCAGATGACCCAAGACCCAAGAAAAAAGGTAACTGAAATTACTTGTTTAAACAAAATTTTAAATTGTCTAAATAAATTTGGATGTTAGGCTAAATATAAATAGTTCAGATATGACACTTACTGAGATTTCAAACTAGGAACATACATTAGAATTTCTCATAGGAGTCAGAGGTCTTCAATTAATAACTGTCTGGAACTAAAAATCAAACCCAGAATCTGGTATTGCCCCTGACTCCATGTTACCTCTTAACACAGAAGCCAGGAAATTCCATTGCTTATTTTGAAACATGTTCTTCTAAAATATAAATCAGCTTAAATTCTATAACTGTCTTATTTCATGAAAAGAAAAGCAAGCATCCTGCCAGACCCCCTGCTCTCTGATTTCCACCTCAATGTTATCCTATTTTCGGATCCAGTTCTCAACTACCAAGAGTCAACTTCAGCGGTAGCACTGGGCACAGCCTTGGCTGCAAAGCCCCATTGTTTCTTTTCAGCCAGAAGCATGAGGAGGACCCTACACACTAGACCAATTTTTAACCGGTCTGCTTCATGAATTGCTCCCGTGAGATAAGGCCGGGAAATGTTTTCTTTTCTCTAAACATTGCTTCAGTTCCACTGCTACTAAGGGAGCCTGTTGATATCCAAACCCTCTCCAATCACCCTGTTTTAGGAGCCACCAAAGGTATGCATTGTCCAAACTGTGTTCTTTAGGAGCACAGCTCTGTCTTCTGTGCCACTAGGACAGTCAAGTGCAAGCAACAGAAACTATATGGAACATAACGCCAAATATACTTAGCTGTCTTGCCCTTTATAGAGGAGTCCTAACCCAATGCTGTAGCACCCGCATGTTTCTCAATCTTGCCCATTGTGTTAAAAATATAGTTTCATGCGCCAACCAGATTTGTTTTGGAGCCTGTTTCTTCATTTCAGAGCAACGCAATCTTGGGGAAGTTATTTGTCATTCTCACACCTGTTTCTGAGCTGAGAAATGGGAACTAAAAACCTCAGAGCATTTCTGGGAAGGTTAACTATAATCATCTCTAGTGAGTGGTGTTCACGGATGCCTGACCATAACTTTAAGAGTCAGATGCTATCAACATTATCACTCTGTGTCACTTTTTGTACTGTCCAGAAAGTCGAAGCAGCTTCTCCAAAGTCGTCATATTACTATGTGTTGGCAGAACATGATACATATTTTGCAGTTATATACCCCCAAATGAAAGTATGGTGATTACAGGATCTATAAGCCTTCCACATTCTTTAAGCATGAATCTCTGTGTTGACATGTTTATAACTTCCAAGACATGACCTCATGCCACAGTGCTGGCATTTACAGGAAGCTATTTTTGCCAGGAAGTTTGCATTTGGTGTTATGCTCCACTTCATCTGATCAAGAGATGGGCGTATGATGAATCTGTCCCACACTGAGTGACCATCCTAAAGGAGAATGGTCTAAGGCATTGAAGAAGCAAACTAACCTTGAAGCCGGACAGCCAGAGATGATCTAACTTATTACTATAGTCAGGTTTCCTCAGAGTCAATGATTCATCTCTAAACATAAAATGAACTGGGTGTATTATTATATGCCTTTAATCCCAGCACTTGGGAGACAGAGGCAGGCAAATCTCTATGAGTATGAGGCCAACCTGATCTACAGAGTGAGTTCCAGGACAGCCAGAACTGCATAATAAGACTCTGTCTTTAAAAAATAAATAAATAAATAAAAACATATAATGGTATTTATGTTACCTCATAAAAAACTGAGGATTAAGCCAATAAAGGAAATTATCTAGGCTTTCATAAACCATAAACAATCAACAGCTACATTTCAGTCTCTATGAGAACATTTTCCCTTTAAAATTTTAAGGAGAGAGAGAGAGAGAGAGAGAGAGAGAGAGAGAGAGAGAGAGAGAGACAGAGACAGAGACAGAGAGAGAGAGAGAGAGAGAGAGAGAGAGAGAGAGAGAATACGCATTAATTGTCATGGTGCATGAGTAGAGTTCAGAAGACAACCTCAGGTGCCAATCCCAAATTTTCCACTTTGTTTGAGACTGGGTTTCTTTGTTTTGCCATTATATACACCAGGCTACCAGAACCTGAATGTCCAGGAGTTCTCCTGTCCCCATCCCATCTTGCCACAGAAACACTGGGATTATAGACACCACTACTGCAATTTACATCAAACTGGGTATTTAAACTCACATCCTCACCCTTGAGTGGCAAGCATTTTAGCTACTGAGCCATCTCCCCAGAATTCAGCAAATATTTTGAAGGACTTTTTTGAGGTAGAGAAACAGCCCACAAATTAACAAGAAAAAAAGTTATTTTCCCTCAAGACTGTAAACTGAGACCTTTACTGAGATAAGGATGTATCCAGTGCTCTAGACATCTCCACTTACATTTGAAATGATCTGACATAGGATGTCAAGGAACTCTCTGAGGGCAGATCTGTGTATCTCAGATAACATCTCTAACTGGTTGATTGGTTCTACACACTTCTTAGATACCTTTCTCCTCAGATATGGGAGGATCTGATCAACCAAGTTCATTTGTAACCAAATAAAATAAAATAAAATCTCATTGGATCAGTTATGAACTCTTTGATACACACTTAGAAACCAAACATGGAGTCTTCTAGATGGCTACTGTGTGCCAAATATCATTCATCACAATAAATCTTAAACTTTAGGTCCAGGTCTTCAAACCATAGAGTTTAGGGGTTCAGAAAAACAGCACATTGTTCAAGAGTTATGGCAAAGGAATGGTCCTTCTTTATTTCACTTTTATATTGAAATTCTAATGTTCAGCTAAATGCCACAGAAATAACCAGGTGGTATCTTGATTCTAAAGGTACACTCTGTCTTCCAATCCTGCCTAATTCCACATGGTAGGAATTCTCTTCCTGTGCCTTTTTACCTCTGGAAATATATCAATATTTTCCCCAATATAGAAAGTACATCACCTTCTCTCCTTACCAGGGGTGGTCGCTCTTTCAGTTCCCATAGTTTCTGTCTCAGTTCTCTGCGTGCTTCCCTGAATTTACTGTCCAGGGCTGGGGAAAGGGTATCTACCAGCCCCAAGATCATGTAGCTCTGTATCAGGTCCCTGTGGAGAAAAAATTCTCAACCTAAAACCTAAGCTTCTCAACATGCCCCAATGAAGAACCCCTTCAGGAAATCACCTTGGTATACCAGTATGCAGCCCTGTCCTCTATATTTACAAAGACCAACTGCCATATATACCCAAACACCAAGAATAGTCTTTCTTGATTTGGCTTTGGGGGTGACAGAGGAAGCAAGTTCAGAAGTTGCCTTCTGAAGTTACAAGGAGAGAAGGATTTGATTCATCTATTTCCACAACCAGGAAACCTCAGCTCATTTGAGGATAGATGGCTACGTACAGCAAAGGTGGGGTGTGGCTTGCCTTGGTCCTGCTGGCAGCTCTCTTTTCAGGCACACTTACAAAACTGCAGAAGCCACATGATTGCTGCTTTGCCTCCCCTATAAAGGGTTTCTAGACAATATCACCCCTGAGATGCTGTACAGAAGGGCTTGGGTTTGTGCCTTTCAAAGTCAGGCTTTCAGGCATTACCTATAGTGCAGGAGTTCCTTAAAGGTGGATGTTACGTTCCTGGCAGGACCTCATCTTCTTTACCCCTACATCCTTCATTTCATGTGTCACGTGGTCCTCACACCCCAAAGCCTTACATAATTCTTGGTTTTTATGCTTACTTTTCTACTACCCACTCTACCCTTCTGTGTCCCCCTATGTGGCGGGTGCCTCTCACGCAGGGTGTCCCTGATACCTATGTGTCCTCACTCTCCTTCCAAGCCCAATATCTGTCCAGCTCCACCTGGGCGAACCTGTTTGCCAGCAGCTCCTCTTCTACCAGTTGTGACATGTTTCTCAAGTAGTCTAGGTCACGGACGACAAGGGTCTGGGCGGGACTCAAAGACATCGGTGTGAATATGGCTTGTAAGCAGGACAGCCAGTCGATGGCAGGGGCCATTTCCTTAGAGAAAGGATACAAGGTTGAAGAGAAGGAAAGGACAACAAAAGGCACAGGATGGGGAGGGAGGGGCTGTGCTAGGGGAAGGATTGGAGGATTTCCCCCGTAACTGGAGCTATGGAAGAACGGAAATGAAAGGAAGTAAAGGGCCAGGAAGAAGGTTCAGTGGTCAATGGCACTTGTCACCTAGCCTGACCACTTGAGTTCAGTCTCTCCAGCCCATAGGATGGAAAGGCAAGAATCCACCTCTTGAAAATGGTTATCTGGTTTCCATATTCACACCTTGGCATATTCATGCCCAGCACTCCACATAATAAATAAATAAACACGCACATTTTTTTAAGTAAAGAAATTAAGGGTACAAGGAGGAAGAAGATAAAACAGAGAAAGGTTTTGAGAGACCGTCAAGCACCAAGTCCTCAGGCCCTCAGTTCTAGGCACCTGCAGTTCACCGATAGTAACCACTTGGAAGAGCTTGTCTTGGGCCTGCTGCTGCTCTAGGGGCCTCAGAAACTGGAAGAGGCGCGAAGTAAAGGAGATGAACCAGGCAGCATGCTGTTGCACTTTCTGAGCATCTCCTCCCAGCAAAGTTCCCAGGCGATTCAGGTAAGTCAGCTGTTCCCGCAGGATCTAGAAGACAAGGCAAACTTAGTCTCAGAAGCCAGAAGCAGCCTTTTGCCTGGGGGCAGAGCGGGTGTGTTGTGTGGAATCTTACCTGCGCATAGATTTTCTGTTCCTGCTCTTTCTGGAGAAGAATGTCAAACTCCGGCTGGTCTATCTGGACACAAGAGAGACTGGAGAGAAGTAGGAGCATAGGGGATGGAGAGGGAAGGCGTGGGAAGGCAGGGGAGGTACCGTGGAAGATGGGGAAATGAGAATAAAGAAATGAGAGAGAGGAAAGACTATACAAAGAAAGACGGGGACCATGGGGAAAGTCTAGGCATGCAAACATTGAGCTTCTCAGCAACTGAGGAACACATAGATTTGTTTGCAGGAAGCTACTCTTTGTGCCAGTGTAGATCTAGAGTCAAGGATATGAGACACCCATGTCAGGTGCACTAATTAAGAAGTACTCACATTCAGTAACAAGATGCACATTTTAATACATGCTTTTAAAACAAAATTAATGCAGAAAATCCATCATGAATAAAACATCATAACTTTGCTTATAATGTATTTTTAAAGATAAATTCTCCAATGTTGGGAGCTTGAAGCATGGTTCTACAGCACTTGCTTATCACCGAATTCCATACACTATTTTATTCTATTTGTAAAGTAGAATTATTTTTTGAAGAACCATAATAGTTTTGATCAATTTTGAAAGAAATTATTTTTAGAATTGAAAATTTGATGGTTTGTTCACATAGATTTTGCATTAATTTATATTTTAAAAGTATTCAGATTTATATTGATACTATATGTAGGTGATCTGTTCAACTTTGCATGCCAGTCAAGTGCCCAGGCCCCAATGTTCTTTGATTCACAAACTATTTGTGTCCATGCACTCCTTCCTCTCTTCTAATTTCAATGTCCCACTCCCACTCTGACCTCCATGCTTTTCCTCCATCTTGAAAATAATCTTTTAGTTGACACTTTTATTGCATTTTATATCCAAAGTTTAGAGAGGAAAAAGCATCTTTGCCTATTGTTACAATTTCTTTACTGTCCTCCTGAACTCCAACTACAATCTCTGTCTAATCTTAGAAAAATTTTTGTGACTAGCTGCAAGTTTTCAATGGTGTCTTCCAGTTCTCTACTTTGTATGTGAGAGAATCTCTTGAATTCATAGTTCCTTTCTGTAGTTCCTCCCTTTTGCCTTCTGATCCCACACGTGGTGGTCCATCTTCTACCTCCATGATCCCTTGCACTTTCCCATTCCTCCTGCTTAAGCATCCCATGGGCTCCTCTGCAGTCTATTCCTTCTACCTAAGCTTAGTCAAGAGACTATCCACACTGGAACTGATTTCATGACTCAGTATTTCCTGCATCTCCTCCTTTTATTTTCAACCTTGGAAAATCTCTGGGACCATTAACAATGTGTTGAAACTAACCATGTTCTCATGCTCAGCTCTTATTTTTCGTTTTTGCTGTTATTCACCAAACTCAAATATGTTAAGTTAGAATCCTCAGCTTCTTCAGGTTGCCTCCAAAGCTGATTATTCTTGAGCTCTACACAAATCCATGGTGATATCTGAAAGAATTCAGAAGCTCCTCTTTTTACCATATGCTAATAGTTATTCATTCTTCTTAACAGACTTATCTTAGTCTGATATTTTCATTCACACCCAATCTCCTGGCCAGTCTCTCATTGACCTTGTACAGAAGCCCCGCCACCCCAAATACTTCCTTTAGCTCAGAAGTTTCCTGTAACCCCTTGATGGTGTCTTTTAGTTTCATTCTTCTCTTGAATAATTAGCCATACCCCAAGACTCTGTTGACATACTCCTCTCTAAATCTGTCCTTAACCACTTCAGATCTTAACTAATCCCATCAAACCATAACAGCTAGATGCACAAATCCACATGTTAAAGCAGAATCTTGGAATACCTTATAATGATTGTCATGAATTCTTGAATAATCACCCTGTACAAAACTGTGGGATTCGGTGACAAATATAGACCACTCCAGTGTTTACCACAGCAGTGATAGCTCTGTTATTTATTTATTTACAAACTCAACAAACACCTAGTATGGCCACTAGTTGCTGAGAAGAACTCTAGTTTGTTGAGGCCACACTCGTTCAGAGTAGTCAATGCTAAGAGCATTTAACGGGTGACAGAGGGACTTTACCCAACTAGTGAGTTGGGGAAGACTTACTGAAAGAAGAGGCTCTTAAAGCTAACATCTGAAACATGTAGGAGTTTTCTAGCATTGTTACAGGCAAGAAAGCAGCATATGCAAAGAGAAGAGGAGTATTTTTGGCATTACGTGTGAGTCAGCAGAGCGTAGAGTATAAGGGGGAGACGGAATGCAACGGAAGATAAGCACAGGGGTCAGATCACAAACTTGCAATGCTTTGCTGAAGATTAGGGGCTGTATCTTGATGACTGGGTGATCTATTAAAATGACAAACTCTTAGCTCTTAAATTTAGAAAGGTGCCTTGGGGGAAAATAAAGAGTAAATAAGAGAAAGGCAGTTCTGAAGAACTAATGGAGAGGTCCCACAGAAATTCTTATTTACAATAAAGAAGTCTGAAAGTACTCCACTCTTCTCAGAGCTGGCCCTGCAACACCCTTCCCCAGTCTCACCTAGTCTCACCTGATCCGTGTAGTACTAATTTTCCCTTAAGATAGGGCTGTTCCCTCCTTGGCACATATGTCTTATCTCCCAGCCTGAGATCTCTTTTCGAAGCAATGATAGCCTGGAGGTAGAGACAGGCTCAGGCGCAACTGTGGTGTTGCCAGTTTATCCCTCACCTGGATAACTGGTGTGTGTGGAGGGCTCGGATGAGGTTGCAGATGGGCCCTGAAGAATGGGAAGTGGCCGTACTGACTCATCAGAAGCCTCAGAGTTCGGTTAAAGTCTAAGGAAGTCCAGTTGCCCGAGATGTGCCAGCCTCCAAGCTTGGAAGAAGAGAGACAGAACTGAATTTAGGGACCCATGAGAGCTAGCCCCAAATGTGCTCATCTTTCCTTTTCTCACAGCCACCTGCTCTGGGTTTCTGAGCCCTTTGTTCCCTCTAGGCTTCTACTTCTTTCTCTACCTTCACTCTAAGTCTCAATTCTTCAGGGAGTATTTCCAGTTCCGTCTTCCTCCTAGAACCTGAAATCCCTAAGAAAGAGACCTGCACTCTAGAAAATCATGGCAAGCCCTCAAGCACTCACTGGTCATGTGAATTACTCAGAAACAGTGACATTCCAGTTTTTCTCACCTCTTCAATAATTTGTTGGAGGGGACCTACTCCTTGAGCTTCAATGGCATCTGTGTCCATACAGGAGTTATAAAATTGGAAGGCTTTCTCCTCCCCAGATCCTAGGTGCCAAGACCCTGGGGTCTCTAGAAAGGAAACATGAGGACACTGAATGAGGAGATACTGGTACAGGGACAAACAGGAGATGGGAACTTTATAGGAATGTTCAGGAAACTTGCCCACAGTGATAGAGAAGAGGATCAAGCTTAGGTAAGTGAAGGGAGCTCCCAGTTTTTAACAGCTCAGCTTGACCACAGGATTAGAGCAGGGAGATGGAGTGAAGATGAAAAATGGGGACATAGAGGAAATACAGAAAGGAAAACAAGAAAGAAAAGAGGTGGAAGAAACAAAAAGATGGAGAGTAAGCAGGGTGGGAGTAAAGGAGAATGTTGGGTAGAAGTGGAGGAGCAAGCCAGAGGTTTTGCAGAATTTAGAGCTATCGAGATCACTTGGGACTCAGTTGTCTGCTTGCCCAGAGAGTCTGCCATCCTGTGTCCTCACCCAATAGTCTCCACAGCTGCCTCTTGTTCTCTTCTGAAAGAGTCTGAAAAGAGTCGCTGGTCCCATTGCCCTTTTCACAGACAAAGCGGAAGAAGTCAGTGCAGGGGTCTACACTGCTGTTTCCAGAGGCCAGGTAACGGGCCAGGAGGTCCAAACACACTGGCGTCTCACAATGGCCTGTGAAACAAAAGCTCAGAGCTAGAAACGAAGAGCAAACTGAACAAGGGCTCCCCCAAGGGGCTGGCAAAGGACTTCTAGTGAGGAACAAAGGAGGGGCTGAGTTAAAAAGGAAATTGTCTGCCCGGTGGCCGGCTGTGGTGGGATTCAGGGTGAAAGCATCTAGATTCTCGGGAACCATGAGAGTAGGGGCAAGTACGTCATGGGGCAGGAGTCTCAGGGGTCAGGACCAGAGCATATGAGGGAGGGCTGCCTCGGTCACGGGTGTTTCAGAATCTTCCTTACGAGGACCACAATTCCGGAAGATGTACACCCAGAGCACAGACGAACCAAGGACCAGGCCACCGAGCAGGATAGCTATCAACACCCGTCTGCCTCTTGTCCACTGTCTGCTCCATTCAGTGGGAAGCCCTTCTTCTGGAGAACTCTAGTGGGGGAAACAAACAAGACAAACAAGTTTGGGAGGGACAGAGATGATAAGATGATGAGAGCTGGGGGCGGGGGTTAGTGTTAGTGTCCCTTTGTACAGGGGGTAATTCCGCTTATTCTCTCTAAGATCCCGCTTTCTTTAGACCTCTAGTACACGAGACAGCAATTCTGTGCAAAAAGGAATCAAACAGGGTTTGTAGGACTTTAGAGATAGAAGAGATGACTCCAGGGTCATAGCAGAGGCCACTTACCTCCTGGCTCCAGGGAGGTCCCATTCTACTGTCCTGGCTCAGTTCCATGGGCCCTTCCACACTTCTGTCCTTCTCCTCCTGACGTGAGTGGAGGAGCGAGGGGGAGAGAGAAGCTGGTTTGGAAAAGAAGGACATGTCAAAGACAGGTTTGTCAAGTCACACTGACACGCCCCCTCCCCGAATTTTCATCTCCAGAAAGTCCCCAGAACAAACCTCTTCCCTGGCTGTTCAACTTCCCCACCTCCTTGCCCTCACCACCTGTCTTGCCTTTCCCTTTTTCTATTCTGAAAGCTTCATATTCCCTCCTCTCCAGTGTGTGGTAGGGGACAGGATATTTGCACAAAGCCACCCTAACCCCCACCCTAGGCTCTGGCTCCAGAAGCTGGCTGTTTCTCCAGGACACTTGCCATCTGTCTCTGCTTCTCTCTGGCTCCCAGAATCCTCCCTGGTTCTGCTCCAGGTGCTGTATCTAAAGCCAGCTTACTGGAAATGGCATCCCTTTAGCCCCCACTCCAGTCCCTGCGGCCCTGGAGAAGGGGCACCCCTTCCACTCTATCCCTCTGTCCCCAAATGTGCACTGTTGGCCTCTGGGTGGAGCCTGCTTATCAGAGAGGGAACACTCAGGCCTCCCCTCCTCCTTTATCTCCGCTTTTCAGGGGGGGAAGAGGGAGGCATCTCCACTCAGCAAGCAATCTTGCACTTGGCCTGCTCCTTGTGTTGGGGTCTGTAACTTTGTTCACCCTGTCTCTTTATTTCCAGAGTATCCTTTCCTCCTCTACTTTCTTTCCTGATTGAAATCTCCAGGAGTCTTTCATTCCCGAGGCAAATGCCACTTGCCAGGGAGGCCTCCCAGCCCCAAGCCTGGTCACCACTGTTCCCAAGCATGCTTCACTGCTTTTCCGTGTGAGCCATGGCCCTGCTGGCTGTAGTCAGAGCCACACATTAAAAAGATCGCCCAGCTAGCAGACCCCAATCTGCTAATTATTAGCTCTGTAACAATAAACTAGCCTCTTGTACTCTCAGGAAGGTAAGCAAGTTTTATCATCTGGAAAATGAAGGTTTCTCATGCCCGCCTCCCAGGGTTCCATACTTGCTATAAAAGAATGAAGCCCTTTTGAGTCTCTTTCTTTACTCTGCACTGTATTATGGCGAAGATTTGTCTCTTCATCTCCTTATTGGTTGAAAATATTTTGTGGCAGATATGGTATTTCTCTTCCTTCATAATCTCTCAAGATGTCTCATAAATATGTAGTAGGAATGGATGGAATGTTGAGCCCAAACCCTCCTTCCCACATCACCCTGGGACCTCATCAGCAGTCTCAGCAGCGCAAGCATGTGTCTGTTCCCTGTATCCTCTTCGTAGGTAAAATGTGATGTATTAGGACGGCCAAGATAACGGCATGAAAGGAAAACTTCCTACTTGGATCTTCAGTTTGGAATCATTGGGAGGGACATGGAGGCAGCAGGGTAGCTGTGCAATTTGACAAGCAAAACAAAGCTAGTGTGACGTTTGGGCCATGATGTAGTACCAAGGAAGTCATGAAGAAAGGTTCAGACTTCATGCAATAGAAAGCAAGATATTAGGAACAATGAGTCCATTGGGAAAGGTGTGACAAAATAAAATACTGTTTGAGAAAGTACGATGTGGTGCTGAAGATTTGGACAGACTGAATAAGAAACACAGAGGACAGTGGCAGTGCTGGCAGTGTGCTGTGATGAAGTAAGGTCTGGCCCAGGCTGATGGCAAATGGAAGGAACACACAGAAACCATTCCTGTGTAGGAATATGGTCATGGAATCTGATGTCAGAGTAAGGAGGTTGTAAAAAGGTCACAGACAGACTTCAGTGTGGTCTTAGATGGCTAGGAGAATGGTGAGGTCAGGAAAAGAAATGGAATTTTGGTTAAGGGTGGGAATGAGGATCAAGCTATGGGAAAATTGTTACTTGAGGATGTCAAAAGAGTCTGGGGCCCAGCAGGATGGCTCAGTAGGTAAAGCTCATGTGTGCAAACCTGACAATCTGAATTTAATGCCCAGAATCCATGGCAGAAGGAGAGAAGTGACTCCCAAAGGCTGTCTTCTGTTGGATGGAGAAATAGCTCATTGGTTAGGAGAATGTACTTTTAGAGCCCCTGACTTCAGTTCCCAGCACCCACATGGCTCACAACTCCTGATAACTCCAGCACCAGGGAATCTGACACTTCCTTGTAGCCTCCACAGGCACCTGCACTCACATGCTGGCACACATGCACATATGCACACACACACACACACACACTCACAAATGTAAAAGGGTCTATTCCTGCTCCGCTGCACACCAAAGGTGTGTTCCTTTCTCAGGAAGTCTGATACTCTCTATCCATGAGCACTCATATTTTTACTATATTCACTTTCTCCCTTTTTGCTCCCAGCCATTGTCTTTAGTTGACAATTCTCTAGGAAAATGATTCACAGAGACAGTTCAGATTAGATGAGTGTCAGCTGGTGTCCCTCCGCTGCAGCATCATGCTGACACACGAGAGTGACTTGGAGAAGCAGTGTGCTGTGTGACACCAGCCCTGTGGACAGCCTCCCCAGCCTGAACTTAGCTTCTCTCCTTGTTGGTGCAATTGAGTCCAGTAATCATGATGGTTTGGTAGCTATGACGATGGGAAGTGGTTTCACCCCTCCCTACCAAGATGCTCCCGATGGTGTAAGAGCCACTGTTCCTGAAGCTGCCTCAGGAGCGAGGCCTCCTTATCTGCTGGGTCCTGCTCTGGGTGACTCATCACCACCACAGCCATGCCCAACACATGTGCAGAGCAGCCTACTCATGGAGCTGGGCAATGAGAGAGAACAGAGTACACCTCATGTAGCAGCCATGTTTCTCTCTGCGGGCACCGCAGCTGAGCTGCTCTAATTCCTCTCTGCCATTGATTCTAATGCCAAGATCTTTTTCCTGATGCCAATCAGCAGAAAGTATCAATCATGATGGCAATAGTGCCTGCCGTCCACAGACCACATTCTGTGAGTGGAGTATGTGTAGAATAATCTAACCATACATATTTTTCCTATCAGTGTTCATAGCAATTCTATGGGAGGAGATAAGAGTTATTGATAACTCCATTTTTCAGATGAAAGTGGGGGTACACGGCAGTATGGTAAGCTTGTACATTGTTATAAAATTAACAATTAATCAGGACTGGGAACGAACCAAAGCCTTAACAATTGAGCCTCTCTGGCATTAAATTTGTTTTAGTGAATTTTTTTAAGTCAAAATTTAGTTGCTTTTCATTTTTAAACTGTCCTTCATTGCCTTGAATTATTATGCATTAATTGAGGGTTGGAGTGGTGTTCTGATATTCTCCAAAACTTTGTTTTCCATGCTCGTGGTCTAACCCAGGGCATACAATATGCTAGGCAAGTTCTCCAATACTAATCTACAGCCACAGCCGCATTCTTCAAATTCTTCTGTTTTTATATTTATTTGTGTGTATAGTAGATGTGAATGTTCATATATGCATATATTTTGCACATGTGTGCAAATGTGTTGAGGCCATAGGTCAATAGCATGTGTCTTTCTCTCCTGGACTCCCCTTGGCTTTGAGACTGAGTCTGGAGTTTACCAGTTAACAACACTAGCTGGCCATTGAGCTCTGTGGAGCTTCCTATCGTTGCTTCTCCTGAGCTCAGATTATAGACCCACGCCACCGTACTCTGTTTTTTTCATGTGTGCTGGGGACTGTAACTCAGATCTTTATACTAGTGCAAAAAGTTATCTTTTGTCTTTTAATCTCAATTGTGATCTCTAGTTCTCAAATACATCCTCCGTTGAAGGAGTGATTATAAAGTCCTAAACCTGTATGCAGGGACCTGGGTCTCCTTGTCTTCTCGCCAAAGTCCTCAGCACTGCTTGACGTGTCAGCACTGATTACACTGGTCTATTCAGAATTGGTTATAATTCACCTTCATGAGTAGCTTCTGAGTTGTCATTGTAATCAGATGATCTCAAAATCGCCACTGGTGTGTACATCTGAGTACCATGGCATGTACATAAATGTCCTTCACTTTTGAAGCCCAAAGTACTACAAACTACAGCTGATTATGGGTCAGCAACAAAGGCACTGTATTCAGAA
This sequence comes from Peromyscus leucopus, assembly GCF_004664715.2. Classification (NCBI taxonomy): domain Eukaryota; kingdom Metazoa; phylum Chordata; class Mammalia; order Rodentia; family Cricetidae; genus Peromyscus; species Peromyscus leucopus. The sequence goes on along the minus strand of NC_051065.1, from coordinate 45,762,332 downwards.
GGTGAAATTGAAAACCCAGGAAGGCAACTTGAGTATCTTAATGTGTGTGTGTGTGTGTGTGTGTGTGTGTGTGTGTGTGTGTGTGTGCTTTGAGACAGGGTCTCACTTATGTAGCTCCGGATGGGCAGAAAGTGTTTTGTGAAATCATTTCACTGTTAAAAGAGTAGGCTGTTATTTTTAAAATTTTAATTTTCATGTGCATTTTTCTTTCTTAGATGTATTATTGGAGAAATATTACATTTAAGCATCCCTATTTAATTCAATGAGTAAGCAAATTTAAAATATAGTAAGCCAGGTTTGCTAGTACATGTGTGCCTTTAGTCACAGCACTAGGGTGATGAAGACAGGAAAATTATGAGTTCAGGGCCAGCTTACTCTATTGAGTCTCTGTCACCCCATATATATGTGTGTATGTATGTGTATGTATACATATAGGCATATATGCATATGTGTATATGTGTGTACATAGGTATATGTTTAGATATACGTATATGCATAAATATATAGTACATAACATACTCTTGAACATTCAGTTTTACTTTCTGAAGACTATGTGCACACATACACACACACACACACACACACACACACACACACACACACACGAGGGGTGGTGAGTGGTAGGGGGAGTTTATTCTTTGATACGCCAAAACCTTATTAAAGGCACTACTCAAAAGTGGAAGATCTGCTGTCCAGAGATACAGAGGCACATCTCAGAAGGCAGATCCTTGTCCTATTCTGTTATTGCATCATGCTGTCATTCTTTCTTTCCAATCCAGTAGCTAAAACAGTACGCTGGATACAGGAAGCTCTAATAACTTGTGTCAATTCAGCTTATGCTTCCTCAACAAGAGTTCGCACAAGACTGCTAAACCCTCTGTCTTAGCCCTTACCATGATAATGATTTGAAATAACTACCCCAGTTCAATGGTACAAAGCAAGCATCCCCTCACATGTTCAAAGCCTTGTGTGCTAACTCGTGCTCTTCTGAGCCCTGCTGTGTTCTGTGCTAGTGGCTGTATTCAGAGGGATTTAAATCCAGAGCACCAGCTCACACAGGTTTATCTCACATGTGCTTTTCTAGGCTAAGCTTCTGAGGTACAGGGCTGACACTTAGCAGGTCATGTCTTCCCATAAAAACTCACCATAGTAAAGACTACAGATCAAGCATGTAAAACTTTTACAGCTAATGGTTCACCATGTCTGCTAACACTCCACTGGCCAAATGCAAAGTCAATAGGCCAGAATTGTACTTTGCCCATAGCAAGAGGGCAAGGCAAAAGGATATTTGACAATTAATGAATCTGTACCATGATACTCATTTTATTGAAGGTCTCAGAAACTCTCTAATGAGGATAAGGGAATTTAGTCATCACGTTTGACATCATCATAATAATTGATTCTTATAGAAAACCATCAAATCTACAAAGAAGTGAAATGCCAGGAAGCAGACAGGATCACCCTTTCATGAGGGAAACGTTGAGAGATGCACTATCTGATGAATGGGGAGCCTCTTTCATGTGCTCTAGACCTGAAGTACACTTCAGAATGCATGATAGCATGCAGGCCCTCATCTCTAAATCTTTAAACTGTTTGACCCACTCATGCTGTTAGCTCTTACACAGAATAATTTTTCTAAGACTCTTATATTTTTTTATTTTAAAAATTTAAACATATGACGTGTGCATATGATGTGTGAGTAACGTGTGTATATATGTGTGTACATGACTGTGCATATGAGTGTGAGCATGTGTGTGCCACAGCATGTGTGCAGAGGTCAGAGGACATTCTTGTGTATTGGTCTTCACCCTCCACCTTGTTTGAGACAGGGTCCCTTGTTGTTCACTGCATCGTACTCCGGACTAGCTGGTCCACACGGTTCGAGGGATTCTCTTGTCTCCACTTCCCATTTCACTGTGGGCATGCTGCGATTACAGTCATGTGTACCACATCAATCTTTTTTATCTGCTTTCTGCAACCCCAAACTCCAGACCTCATGTACGAATAGCAAGTACTCTATCCATAAGTCATCTCCCCAGCTATATTTTAATATTGACCTTTGTTCTGGAACTGATTCTGACACTTGCTTTTGCCCCCTCTTTTATACGTTCATTAGCCACTCACTAATATGAAACATGAACTCAGACTGAGTTCTGTTACACAGTTTGGTTTGCACGCACTTAGATCCTTCACTTCTGGAAGACCAAGATAAAATCCTATACTCACCTTCATTATCACAAGTCTATTATTTTCTTTATAGTTTTAATGAATTAATGAATTTCTGAGGCAAGATCTTGCTATGCATTCCAGCCTAGCCTTTAGCTCTCAATCTTGTGGCCATGGCCTTTTGAATGCTGAGATTACAGGGATAGGATATTATTCCCAGCTTAATTTGATTTATTTGAATATTTTAACTTTGCAGATTTTATATATTGCATTTTGAGCATTTTCATGCCCCCCTCCACTATCCCCTCCCAGATCTACACTCCAATTCCATGCCCACCCAACTTTGTCCTCATCTAAAAAGCTTTTAAACCCATTGAGTTTCTTTAGTGCTTCCTATATGTATTTAGGTATGTGGGAATCCATGGAACTTGTATGTCTTAGCAAGGGTCACAGCCTTAAAGATAACCAACCTTCCTGTTCCAACAGCTATTAATTAGTTGCCAGTAGCTCCTCAGTTAAGGATGAGATCTTGTGCTCACCTCCCCACTCCATGCTGGGATTTTATCTGGCTTGAGCATTCACAGGTCTTATCCATGCTGTTACAACCGCTGTGAATTCATATGTGCAGTTTCTGTCTTTTGTCTGAAAATGTTGTTTCCCTGTCCTCCTCCACTGCCTCTGACTCTTACTGCGTTTCAGCCTCCTCTTCTGCAATCATCCCTGTGTCCTGAGGGAATGAGGTGTGATATAGATGTCCCGTCTAGGGCTGAGAATTCCACAGTTTCTAACTCTCTGCATATTAACCAGATGTAGCAGGAATCTTAAAAGTTCTTATAAAATCAAACCCGAGGCAAGTTATTGGGGTCCATGCTGGTAGATCAGAGAGACAGAACAAGCCACAACTATCTCACCTCGCCGGATCCTCAGCTGGTTTTGTCTCCTCAGACTGGAGGCCTCTGAGTCCTCATCCGGAATGGGTCTCAGCTGAATTACTGCTCAAAAGCCTGAATGCTTAACCAGCCACATGCTTAACCAGCCAAATGCTTAACCAGCCAAATGCCTCTAGTTTCTGGTCCTCACGCCTTATATACATTTATGCTTTCTACCATCACTCCCTAGGATTAAAGCCTTGCTTCCTGGGATTAAAGGTGTGAGTCACCATGCCTGGCTGTTTCCAATGTGGCCTTGAACTCACAGAGATCCAGAGGGATTTCTATCTCTGGAATGCTAGGATTAAAGGTGTGAGTGCCACCATTTTCTAGCCTTTGTATCTAGTGTTAATCACCATAAACTAAAAAAAGAATCTTCTCTGATGAGCTTTGGGAGTTGGCAACCAATACAAATTGTAATCATTTATTGTGAATAAAATGTTTAGAAGTATCTGTACATTGGGAAATAGTTGGATCAGACAGATTGACATATATAGTACCTCATGCCTTCATCGTGTTTTATGGTGAACATGCCCCAAATCTGCCCACTTGGCAATTTTCAAGGTTGTAATTCATTGTATTAACTGTAGTCACTATGTCACACACTAGAACACACACTTGACCTTATTCCTCTAATCTAAAACTGTATATCCTCAGAAAAGTATCTCCCCAGTTCCCCGTTTTCTATTCCATTCTCTGGCAGTCACCATCGAATTCTCTTCTTTTTGTGACTTTAGTGTCTCCCAATCACAGGCACTTTGTCATTGTCTGTCTTGGTTATTTTACTTAGCACAATATTCTCCGAGTTTGTCCATATTTTCCCAAAGGACAGGGCTTCTTTCTTTTTCAAAGTTAATAGTATTTCTTTGGAAACAAACACATTTTCTATATCCAGTATTGGATTTATGCAATATCCTGACTATTGAGACTTATACTGCAGACATGGGGTGCAGACATCTCTTTGACATACTTACTGGTTTAGGTTCCTATGTACATACCCATAAACTGCTCTATCATTTAAAAGCTCTGTTTTCTGGGGTTTTAAGGATCTTCTAAACCAGCAGTTCTCAACATATGGGTCGCATACCCTTTGGGAGTCACCTATCAGATATCCTGCGTATCAGATATTTGCATTACAATTCATTACAGTAGCAAAATTACAGTTATGAAGTACCAAAAAATAATTTTATGGTTGAGGGTTGGTCACCACAACATGAGGAACTGTATTAAAGGGCCACAGCATTAGGAAAGTTGAGAACCACTGCAAAATGTTTTTCATAATTGTTGTACTGATTTACATTTTCACCAACAGTATACAAGTGTTTCTGTGCATTCTCACTAACATATTTTATCTTTCATCATCTTCTGTATCTGTGTTTGTGTGTGTGTGTGTGTGCTACTCAGCACGCATGTACATGTTTATAGGTGCATATGGATGCCAGAAGGTCAGTGCCAGATGTCAGTACTCAGAATCCAATACCTTGGATTTTTGGCTTGGGAATTTTTCCAGATTTGGCTCGGTCACTCTCTCTTTCTTTAAACCAATGTATCCTTTGCCAATTTCATACTTGTAGGTACCACGTTTTAGTCAACGTTACCCGCCCATCCTTTTGAATCTCCCTCCCACCTCCACCAACTCTTTCTCTTCCAACCAAGCCCCTATCCCACTTTTGTGTCTTTTTGCCTTGTGTTTATTTTGTGGTCCATTGGGTTTAACCGGGGCCATCCCTGTGGCCATGGGTGTGGAGCTATCTACTGGAACATAAGGGCCTCGCCAGTAATTGTATCACTGAGGTCAATGCATTCTCCCCACAGCAACTACAGACTGTTAATAGCTCCTCTGGGTGGGGCTGGACCCTGTGGACTGATCCCCCAACAAAAACTGAATGTTTATGGGATTTCAGACCTTGTGAAGTCAACCAGTTAACTGTAACTTATGTGAGTTCATAAGTGTCACAACTTTGTCATAGCTATAAGACAATATTTCAAAATCCTCTCCCTATCATCAGTATCTTGCATTCTTTCAGGATGTTCCCTGAGCCTTGGAGGCAGGGATATGATTGCCCTGTTTAAGGCTGAGTGTGCAGCAGTCACTTGTTTTCAGTATCTTGACTAGCCATTACTCTATGCATTAACTGGTTTACAGTGCAAAGAGAAATTTCCTTGTTCAAGGCTGAGGGCAGCAAGTCTATGGATACAGATATATTTAGGAGGCTATTTTAGAATATGCCCTTTTAGCAAAATAGAAGTAATAAGTTCACGCTTAGTGCTTGTGACTTCCACAGCAACAGCCATTTGACCAGGTCCCCAGTCAAATTAGATCTAATCAGAAATTTGTCATGCCATTATTGCAATTGTAAGCAAAGGTCCAAAGCTTAGGAAGACCACCATTGCCTTTTCTTTCCAAGCTGTTTGCACAGTGTCTTCCATCACTACTAAAAACTAGGCACAAGTAGGAAGACTCCAGGTCAGTTCCAGCATGGCTTATCTGCATTCTCCAATTAGCAAAAAGGTCTTATCATTCATTTATTGTGGGCAATCAAGCAGTGGTTATAACTTACATAGTTCAGGGAACCTCTAGGACCTTCCAGGGCAACAACTCCTAGGAACATATCCTGTATATGGCCTTGGAATCTTTAATAACATACAACCTCTGGAATTAACATTACCCACCCACATATGGTACCTCTGCTCAAACTTGTTGATAATTGTGATTTTTTTTTTAATTAGCTTATAAGGTGGTAGATTTCAATGTGGCTTCCTCATATATCCTTGGTTTTGGTTAACCATTCCCCATACTTTGTCTTGAGACAAAGTCTCTCACTATCCTGGATCTTACCTTACAGACAAGACTAGCTAGTCGGTGAGCCACAGGAATCTGCCTGTCTCTGCCTCTCCAACGCTGGTATGATAGGAATGTGCCACCACATCTGGCATGTTGATGGTGGTGGTGGTTGATTGGTTGTTTTTCTGAGGATCCTGGGAATGCAACTCAGGTTCCTCATGCTTTATTTTCCTGATAGTAATAGGTGAGGGGTGATATGTCATTAATTTTCATTTTCATTTTTTCTGACAATCAGGAATATTGAAAGTTTGTGGCTATTTATATGCCATACTTTCAGAAATGTCTTTTCTAACTATGTGCCCATTTTAATTGGGTTATGTGGTTTCTTACCATTTACTTCTTAAGAGAGTTCCCTATGTGTTTTGTGTTTTAATTGTGTATGAGATGTATTGGCTTATTTTATAGTTTGTTTCTTTGTTGATTGTTTTCTTGACTATTCAGGAACATTGTAGCTTGATATTATCCCATTTGCTTATTTTTGCTTTTGTTGGCTGTGTTTTGGATTTTATATCTGGACCACAAATACAGAGAATGTGTTAATGCAGAGAGGGGTAGATAACATTCCAAGTGAGCCCTGAACAAAGATTGCAATGGATGGAGACACTTTACGGGAAATGGCTGAACTAACTAGAAATCTAGGCTGAGGTTAACTACTAAGTGATTGGCAAGAAGTATTGATTTCAGTAAATGGAATTAGAAGTCAGTTATGGTTGTACATGTCAATAATCCCTAGCAATTAGGAGGCTGAAGCAGAAGGATTATGAGTTTGAGGTTAGCCTGCACTAAATGGTAAGTTCTAGACCATACTGGTCCACACAATAAGAATCCTGGTCCACACAATAAGACTCTGTTTCAAAAAAAAAAGTAAATAAAATAGAAATACAATAACATTGGTGTGGGTGGCAAGGAAATTAGCCTAAAGTGGAGGCATCTAATATTAGTGCAGTGATGAGTTTGTATAGAAGACTAGAAGCTATGTTTAGTCTATTGGGAATCAAAAATCACACTTGTGCCTGGTCTGATTTCTGAGGTTAGACTCTTTTCCCCAGCAGTATTTGTTAGCTACTGACTGTTGGCACATAACCAGAGATTTTTTTTTCTGATGGCAGAGAATTGACAAGGACTGCATCTTAGACTTCATTATAAGGTTAGGAAACCCACTGTTGCTTATGATGTTTAAAAATATAAGCCCTTAACTGTCCCATGGCAAAGGAATGGTTAAATAAACAATGATGAATTTTTACATTTCCAAACAAAACATAATAAATTAATAAATATTATAAGTGATTGAACCCAGCCACAAATATATGAATACTGTACGATTCCACTTACACAAAAGACAGACAAATCCATACAAACAAAATGCAGACAGTGGTTTCCAGTGGCTGGGGGAAGGAAAGCATGAGAGTTAGCGTTTAATGAGAGGCAAGTTTAGACTTGAACAAGTGAATAACCTCTGCAAATGGGTGGTGAAGGTTGCCCAGAAATGGGGACACATTTGTTGTAATGTTATGTTTATTTAGCTACGACTGAAAATGTAAAGGACATTTTTAAAGAAACTGAAAACCACAGTCATTTTCCAACTCTAGAAACTCTACGACCTTTACTCTCCCTTTTCCTTGATCTCTCCACACTTGGGAGGTGGTGGGGAGTGGTAGGGAGAGGTGTTAATATTTTTGAGAAAAGGTCTCAAATATGTAGCCAGTCTAGCCTTAAACTCATTATCCCCAGGCTTCAACTTCCTGGTATTGAGATCTCTCTCTTTCTCTCTCTGTGTCTCTTTCTCTGTCTCTGTCTCTCCGTCTCTGACTCTGTGTGTGCCTCTCTCTCTCACACACACAAAGAGAGAGAGAGAAAGACAGACAGACAGGCAGGAAGGGGGGGGGAGAGAGAGAGAGAGAGAGAGAGAGAGAGAGAGAGAGAGAGAGAGAGAGAGAGAGAGAGAGAGAATGCGCCTTCTGATTTTTGACTTTCTAACTCCTAAGCCCTTTTTAGGAATTATTTTGAGGTTGCCTTGGCATTCTTTCTTTACCCCTTCTGTTCTTTACAGCAGGTCAAATTAGGAGTGTCTCTACTGGCCCTATCTTCCCTGTGACCTAACCTTTTCTGGACATCTGCATCAGTTTTGGTACTCTCATTCTTCATTAATGTACATATATAATGCATTTATACTCTAAACATATTCAGTGGATCTAATGTAATGAGCGGGGATTTTAAATGCAGGCAACCTGTGCTATTGCTCATTAAATCTGGGGAAATTCTCTTCATTTTCCCACTATAATTTCCTCATTTGTTAAATAATAATCACACCTTCTTTAATATGATTGACATGAGGATTGGAGTAATGTGTGCTTTGTTCATTACTTGACATATTATAGGCAAACAACAGATAACAGATATCTTCACCCACATGTGTTTGCTCACATTGTATCAGAGTCTCCAAGAGCAATGAAAAAGGTCAGACCACCTATCCAGCAGAGGATGAGAGCTTGTGAACCTTGCCTGTTCCAATCTTGATTTGCCTCATTTCTCAGTAAGATGTAAAGTAAGAATTCACTGGAAGTTAAAGATCAGTGAATGTGGACTTGTGGTTTTCCTTTTCCTCACCTTGATAAATTATCCTTACATCTCACTTTAAGTCCAATGAGAAGGTCCAGAAACTTGAAATGCAAGGATCACCTGATTTTACTTGAAAATCATAAGGACTTAGATGGTACTGGATACCTGCCCTGAAATGTGGCTTCATAAACACCACATTAGATATAAGTTACACTTTTATAGATATACATTTTCTGTCCTTCTTGTCTTCTGTGCATCCTATAGAAAAGATTTGGCTATGCACAATATTCAAATAAATATGCTGAAGAGCTTCCTGACAGGAGAAAGACGAGGCAGGAAAAGTCTGGCATACATCCTTAAATAAAAATTAAGGCAGGATCATTAAGAGCAAGCCAAGAAAATACAATCCAATTCAGAAGACTTTATCTATAGATTTCCAGGGAAAGCAACTCCAAATAACTCACAAGAGCATCCCACAAGACAGAGAGAACTTGAGGACATTGAGTGTCTTTCAGAGAGCTCTTACATCAGACCAAATATAAAACCTGTTCCATCCGGTACTTCTCCCTTCTCAAGGTCTAACTTAGAAGGAACCAAAGCAGCTGCTTCAAGTTAGACAACAGGCAATAAATAAAGGAAGAGGTGTTGAGTGTGACTTGTATTTCTCATAATGGTCTCTGCACCTGAGGTGAGTATGAACTCCAGAAGAAAGGCAATTTGGAAGGAGATAACAATCCAGTGTTTGGGTAGTAGATTTAAATGTCTTTTTATTCCTTGTAAATGACTAGAGGACATCTTATTGCCTAAAGTAGCTGGAAAAGCTACTGAACTCGCTTGAGATTTCACTCAGAGTGAGGAACAAGCTGACAGAGCAGGTTTTGCAGGAACAGTTTCATGAAAGAATAAAATCAATTCTGCCAGCACCCTGTTGGATCTGGCCCCATTACTAAACCAGTCTCATCCACCACGTGACTAAGGACAAGGAATTCAATGCCTTTATTTCATCATGAGAGAAAATAAGAGGACTCTACTTAAGCATTACATAAATTAACTTCCTTATTAGCACAAATATCAAACATCTAATATCACTTGGTCTACTTAATTTTCAGTATATGTTCTTTGTTGTTTACAGTATTAAAGACAAAAATTTTCCACTTAGAAAATAAAATGATAGGACAAATTTAATAGTCATCCTTTGTGACTTCTTTAAAGAACACAGGAACTACTGGTCAAGCTGGAAGAGAGTGCATTAGTTCTTTATTCCTCATAATAAATAATCACCAATATTTTTGTGTTTGGCTAGAAAGTCTTGGCTATCTTAGAACTGGATGTGGGTGCTAAGAATGAACCCAGATCCTCTGGAAGAACAGTCAGAGTTCTTAAGCATGGAACCATCTCTCCAGCCTCAATAACAATCTATAATTTTGATACTAACCCTCCATGTGTGAGTTTTCTCTTCTATGGATTGTTACATTGACTGTAGATAGCATATTAGTTCTGTTCATTAAAGTATATGTTTCCATATGACAGGCTGACGTACAGCTGGCCATTCCAGGACAGTCTCGCTTGTGTGTGACAGCTGAGATTTTTGCCTGAAGCACATCTTATCACATTCAGCAGGCTAGCTGAGTCAGTGTTCATGGCAGCTAGATTCTAAGAGAACAGTAGTGGATGCTGCAAGACTCTGCAGGCCTAGACTTGGGAGTCATATAATATCAACTTCTGGGAGGAGATGGAACCTTTACAAGGTAGGGCCTAATTAGATGTCTTCAGGTTAAATAAGGGTGTATCCTTGAAGGTGTATTTGGACCCTGACTCAACCTTCTGTTTTCACTTACCAGCTGCCATGACATGTGTTACGGCCATGATGTAATGCTTCATTGCTATCCCAGAAGCTATAGGACCAACTGACTAAGTAGACAGAAACTGAGTCCAAATACATATTTTCTCTTTTTAACTTGATTGTGTCAAGTATTTTGTTAAAGTAACAGAAACCTGACCAACAAATGAAACACAATGCCATATAATGTAAACTAAAAAAAAAGAAAAGGTAAGAAATTAACATACAGACAGGCAAATGACAGGCATAGAGTATTTGTGAAAATATATGGATGTGTTTAGGACTGCTTCATAACCCAGATCATTAAGAGTCATTCAAAGCTAAACAGAAAGCTTTCATTTCTCCTGTACATAAGTCCTCAGATTCTCAATAATGATGTTTTCATCTGGACATAGCATAATTGAGGTAGACAGTGCTACCATCTCATGATACCCTGCAGCAGCTGTGACAATGGTAATATCCTTGCAAACACCTCTGTCGATGACAAGAATCTACTTATGGGGAAAGGAAAAAGGGTGAGGGCAAGGACAGGAAATTTGAGGTTTTGCTCAGTTGACATCACAGTTATTCACAGGCTGCAATGAGACAGGGCAACATTTGAACTTCATGAAAAATTCTATTAGAAAGAAAAACGGCTTGTGATTTTCATTTTTATAAAATCACATGTGCCACTAAAATCCCTGGAAACTAGATATGATGTAAACAGAAGATACTCAAAGGGAGAGAGAAGAAGTCAGTGACAATGGACCCTAGGGTACAGTGTGGTGACTTCTCTGGTTTTACCTCTGCTGTCCTGTAACTTAGATAAGTGTTCAAACAGTGCAGACATCTATAACTACAACTGATACAGACCTCCTCAAAGAAGAAATCCACTCTCTTAGTGAAAGAGTCGAAAAAGGAAGAGCCGAGTACGATGTAAAAACTTACAGTAATGGCTACACACCCTGGAAAGCACAGCCAGCCATCCTAGCCAAAGTAAGTGAAGACCCTGCACTTCCTTTGAAAGGGTATAATAAGACACTCAAGCTGTCACCTGATATGCATACATAGAGGTGGAGTCAGAGGAGCCAAGTAGGGATTGCCATTGCCATGTGACTAAGAGACCCTTCCTGTCATGGGGGGCACCAGTCAGGACATTCATTATCAATAACTAGTAGAAGGACAAACTTCTCTTCAGAAATAGTGTCAGTGGAGGCCAGATAGAGTGCACTGAGGAGTCACTCCTAACTCTTCCACATGAGAAAGTGTCAGTAGCACCCAACTAGCATCCAACTATAGTGAAGATCCTCAAATGGAGTTGATAAGTCTGAACTTCTGCCTGTAACTACTAGTACAAAGAAACCAATCAATTGAAACAGAGAGAAAATAGGGAGAGAAGAGCAGAGCCTCAAATGAATGATAACTGAAGACTCCCCAAATTTTGTCAAAGATGCATACCTACACATTTAAGAAACTTAGAAAATCCCAGAGAGATACATTTTTAAAGATCTACATTAAAACATATCATAGGAGGCTAGAGAGATAGCTCAGTGGTTAAGGACTCTGGTTGCTCTTCCAGAGGATCTGGGTTCAATTCCCAGTACCCACATGGCAGCTCAAACCTTCTGTAACTCCAGTCCTGGGATATCTGACGCCCTCCTCTGACCTTCATGGGCACGAGGTATGCACATGGTACACAAAATATGTACCGGCAAAACACCTATTCACGTTAAATTAATTAATTATTCTGAAAACAAGAAAGTTCTATGACAATGAAAAATCTCAAATCAATAAGGAAGAAACCTCATGTGGAGGAAAGGGAGACTGAAAATTCAAACTATGGTGGATTTTTCATAAGAGAATGCTGCAAGGCAGGAAGAATTTGAACAATATTTTTCAAGTGCTAAAACCCATAATTCTATTAAAAAATGTTGGAAATAAAGGAAAAGCCAGGATATCTCAGATGAAGCAAGATTAAGAGACTATATTGACAGTAGAGTAACCCTAAAACACTGATAAAGAAAACTCCCCCAACACAAAGGAAGCTTTGGAAAACCAAAATGACAGCGTACAGAATGCAGAAATCTTGGTAAATACAACAGGGGTAATTTGCGAATTTTGGTATGGCATTTGATGACTGAAATTTGATGGTGAAATCTACAAGTCTAATTGGATTCTATATGCATACCAATCGCAGCCTCCCTCCCTCCTTCCTCTCCTTCCACTTCCTCCCCTGCTCCCCTCTGCCCCCCAATCCACCCCTCCTCCACATTCATTCAGAAAAGGGCAGCCCCCCCCCCCCCCCGGGCATCAGCAAAATGTGGCCTGTCAAGCTGCCATAAGACCAAGCACTTCCTCCTGTATTAAGGTCTGGCAAGGCAATCCAGCATAAGGAATAAGTTCCCAAGAGCCAGCCAAAGCACCAGGGACAGCCCCTGCTCCCGTTACCAGGAGTCCCACAAATAGACCAAGCTACACAACTGTCTCATATATGCAGAGGGCCTAGGTCAGCCCTATGCAGGCTCCCTGGTTGTTGGTTCAGACTTTGCATACAGAGAATTTTTAAAGATCATTATATTAAAAATAAGGAAGGTAGGGCCCTTCAGAGATGACTCAGCAGGGAACAGTACTTACTGCCAAGCCTGATGACCTAACTTTGATCCCTAAGACCTAAATGATGGAAGGAGAGCACCAGCTCCTACAAATTGTCCTCTGAGCTCCACACATTCACCATAGCATGTGCACACATGTGTGCATGAACACATATGTACATACATGCCATAAAACAAACAAAAAGCTAAAAACAAGAAGGAAGATGATAGAATGGTTATGATTAGTTATTATATGTAATAATAAAATAGATGAACCATCAGAGAACAATAAGATCTAAGCTAAAATATGTATATAAAAATTTCAAATAATAAAAATAAAATTTTAAATTGATAAAAACAGATAAAATAAGATTTGAAACATGCTCAAATAACTCACAGAAAGTCATGAAAAATGAGAAGAAAAACGCACAACCAAAAATAAATATTATACTTTAATGTACTAACAATTACATTCTAATTCTATTCTAATAAATAGTGTAATAAGCCAAGTAAAAGAGAGATTGGTAGAGTAGATTACAAATATCATACACTAATATTATATTGAAATTAATTTCAAATGTGATGATATAGGAAAGCTAAAATTAAAGGCTGGGGAAAGATACATACTACAAGTGTTAATAAACAGAAAATGAGCATAGTCATATTAACAACATAGAGAATTCAGATCAAAGGGACCAACAAAAAACAAAAACTACCTTGTGACATCTTGTTTCAAAAAATACAAAATGTAAACTGAGACTCAGTTTTCTTCAAATGTGGTCTCCAATAGGCTGTCCATGCTCCAGGAGATGTAGGAGATGGCCCTACACCTATTCAGGCTACAGTGGATAGCGCTACACCCACCTGTGTTCCGTTGACTGATCCTACACCCACGCACATTACTGGTAGCATTAAGTGGACTCAGTTTTAAAAATTATTTCTTTATTTTTTGTGATTATAATAAAGTCACATCATTTCTCTCTTCCTTTTCTTCCCTTGAAACCCACCCATATACCTCACCTTGCTCTTTTTCAAATTTATGGCTTCTTACTTCATTAACTGTTGTTACTCATGTATATGCATATGTATATTTCTAAATGCATAAGTACCATTTGCTCAGTATATATGTTGTTTGTATGTATATTTTCAAATTGGGAGATAAATGTGGTAGAGGATGTTGGGGGAAGTTACAGGTAAGGGAGTCAAGACAGATTTGATCAAAATACATAATATTCACATATGAAATTCTGAAACAAAAAATTAAAAAGGAAAAACCAAAAAGGTAAACCCAATAAAACATATGTATTAGAGATCTTTTGAGAAAGAGAAGTGTGTGTGTGTGTGTGTGTGTGTGTGTGTGTGTACACATACATACATGCCCATGTACACACATTTGCTGTGATTATGTATGTGTACAATTTTTCAAGATACAGACAAGGATATCATAAAATTTATATGAAGAGAAAAAGAATAGGTAAAATACTTAAAAATCCAAAACCAGTGAGAAAATCGGTTTACCTGCTAGCAGATGTTATATAGGTATGATGATCTCACATTCTAATTAAGATGTAAAGATCAACAAGACAAGAAAAAACACAAAAACAAAAACAGCTGAATTTTTATTAAGTACAAAAGCAATTCATTGGAAGAAAGAAAGTCCATTCAAAAATGATATAGAAAAAAACTAATATCCATAGAGAAATGAGTCTGGCCCTAAACCCCACATCTCCAGCTTTCAAACAGAGCACTAAATTAAAACATAAATATAGAGAAATCTTACAGAAACAAGAGAAGGATCTTCATCACATACAGTTAACAAACACTGTAAAAGAGGCGATACCAAAAGCAACATCCATGAAAAGATTTGATAAATTGAAGTTCATCAAAATTAACATTTTTGCTCTGCAATCAACCATGTTAAGAAGATTAAAAGACAGATGGCAAATTGGGAGGAAATATTTGCAAACTACATACTGGAGAAAGCCCTGGTGTTGAGATTATATAAAGGATTCTCAAAACTTAGCATTAGAAGAACTATCTAATTAGTTAAATAGGCAATAGACCCAAAGAGTTATTTTATCAAAGAGGTAAAGACGGCAATAAGCGTATTGCAAAGGTATGCTGTTATGTGTTAGGGGGATGAAAAAACAGACTCCAGGGAAGCCTGATGTCGGGGAGCATGCCTACAACCCCAGCATTTGTGAGGCTGAAAAGAAAATATCTGGAGTGTAAGACCTTCCTGGGCTGCACAGTCAGACCTTATCTCAATTAAAAAAAAAAAACAAATAAACAAAAACAGCTGAACTGACAACCAGGGAGCCTGCATGGGACTGACCTAGGCCCTCTGCATGTATGTTACAGTTGTTTAGCTTGGTCTTCTTGTAGCACTCCAACAGTGGGAGCAGGGCATTGTCTCTGACTCTTTTTTATTCTTTCTTTTATTTATTTATTGTCTTTATTAAGAGCTTTTTTTATTCATTTTACATACTAGCCACAGATCCCCCTCTCTTCCCTTCTCTGCCCCCCCCCAGCCTTTCCCCATAACCCACCCCTTATTCCCTCCTCCAAAAAGGTAAGACCTCCCATGGGGAGTCAGAAGAGTCTGGAACATTCAGTTGAGGCAGACTCAAGCCCCGTCCCCTGCATCAAAGCTGTGTAAGGTGTCCCACCATAGGTAATAGGCTCCAAAAAGCCAACTCATGCACCAGGGATGAATCCTGATCATCCAGGATGCCCCTTAACTCTTTTGCCTGCCAGGGTGCATCTTAACTCTTTTGCCGGCTTTTGGGACCCATTCCTCATACTGGGTTGCCTTGTTCAGCCTTTATATGAGGGGAGATACTCTTGCTGCAATTTGATATGCCATGTTTGACTGATATCCATGGGAGGACTGCCCTCTTCTGAATAGAAATGGAGGAGGAGAAGTGGAGGGGGGAGCAGAGAGGAGGGGCAAAGGGACTGGGAGAGGAGGAGGGAGGGGAAACTGCTGTCAGGATTTAAATAACAATAAATAATAATAATAAATCATTTTTAAATGCCATGAATTAAGCACAATGAGATATACCTACCCAAACATTTAAAGATGGTGACAAGTAAAGGCTAGAGAAAATGAAAATTGCTCATTCATACATTGTTATTAGGAATGAAAATGATACAGTTTATAGAGATGCAAAATTTATATTCATGCAAACTCTTCTCATAAATGTTTGCATCAGCTTTATTCACAAGAGACAATCAGGAAACAGCTCATATTTCTTGAGTGAGTGACAGTTAAACACATTATGGGGATCCATACCATGATGTATTATTCAGCAACAGAAAGCAGTTGACTCAATGAATACAACTTGGGTTAATATCCAGGAGATCATGTAAGTGAAATAAAAGCCAGTCTCAAAAGTGATGTGCTATACCATGTAACTTATATAACATGCTTTATATGTACAACTATAGAACTGGATAACAAACTAGTGATACCTAGGAGTTGAGGAATTGTTTCAGGTTGTTGAAAAGTTTGTCTAGGACAGAACAAGTTGGGAGATCCTTGTGGTGGTAGAGCTGTTTAGTTACTTGATAGGACCCATGTCAATAACCTGGCTGGGAAATTGTACTCTAGTCCTGCAAAATGATACCATATGGAGGTGGGGGAAGGAAGTGTATTGATCTTTCTATATTATTCCTTACATCAGCTTGAGAATCTTCAAAACTTAGAACTTAATGAAAAAAATTTTCAAGTTCAATATCAGTACAATGTTTTCTATGGAATGAATTAGATAATGTAGTTCTAGAATATAATTTAGAAAGTTTTGCCAGAAAGGAAACTTATTTTGTGGTGTTTGGAAGTTCATGATATCTGGGAATGACAGAGATAGAAGAAATAATCTTTGCAGAGAACACGCTAGGACCTCATTGTGTTCTAGGCAACACATTTGCCTAGACACCATGATTCTCTTCTGAGTTGCTGGGGAACAGTCACAGAGGCCCTGAAACACACTTGGTGAAAGTTGGTCCAAACTAAATACTTCTCCATTTTCACTGTGCAATTGAACATTGGTTTAGGTGCACTTGAGAGGAAAGCCTGGGTGTGAGTCTGTCACACTCTGAGGGAAAAGAGGGTCCGTTTTCTGTCTTAGACGACTGAGATAAAAAGAATATAAGAAGTTCTGCAAACCAAGGGAAGTATTGAGAAGGTCTGTGATGATCACAAACACAACAAAGTCAGCTACAGACAGAAGGCCATGCTTTGCAATGAAGAGACTGCTCTTGAAAATCTAAACGGAAAGAGCCATGCTGAGGAGATGGCCCAGCAGGCTAAGGTATTTGCAGGCAAGGCTGGTGGTCTGAGTTTGATCCCAAGGACCCACATGGTGGAAGGAGAGAAATGACTCCAAAAAGTCACTGTCTGACCACGTGCACACTATTGCACCCACCCACCCACCCTCCACACACATACACATACTAGATAAAAGTAATAAAAGGCAATACAAGCTATAAAAATTTTAAATGCCGAATCCTGGTGAGTAGGGTGGCAACAGGAAGGTAGTTCGATTCTTTGATAATTTACCTATTTTCTCCTGCAGTTCTTGGTACTATTTATTACTTTATTGTATAGTTCATGCTGTGCGTTTTTTTAGAAAGTCATACATTTTCACTTATCTTTCCAATTATGATAATATATCATTGTACCTAGCATTTCTTAATTGATTGTAACATTCTCTTCCATTTGTGTATACCCTCTTTATTTCTAATTTTATATATACTATCTATTATAAAACAAGGTTTTACAGCAGACTTAAACATTTCAAAAGCACACTAGGAGAAATCAACTGAACTACAGGGCCCAACAGTAACTGTCTCAAATGCGGCTATCTAGTCCAACCACATCTCACTGTAAAGTACACGTGCAAATTATATGTGGTTAATTCTATACCCTTCGCCTATTTAACCTAAACCAGCTGCTGTTACTTCATTGCTCCACACAATATGATTAGCTCAGAAAAAGTCCTATGGTGGTAGATGAATGAAAAATGTCCTCCACAGGCACTTCCTGCTGGCTTTCTCTGCTTTGGGCTTGTGGTAAAGGATGCAAGCTCTCGGCGTCCTATTTTGCTGTCATACCTGCCTTGCTGCTGTCCCTCCTGACAATCTCTCTCTCTCTCTCTCTCTCTCTCTCTCTCTCTCTCTCTCTCTCTCTCTCTCTCTCTCTCTCTCGTTATTTATTATGTATACAGTGTTCTGTCTGCATATACCCCTGCAGGCCAGAAGAGGGCACCAGATGTCATTACAGATGGTTGTGAGCCACCATGTGGTTGCTGGGAATAGAACTCAGGACCTCTGGAAGAGCAGCCAGTGCTCTTAACCTCTGAGCCATCTCTCCAGACCCATAAGCCCATTAAACTCTTTTCTAAGTTGCTTTGATCACCTGTTTTGTCACTGTAAGAAGAAAGTAATACATACATCTAAGCCCACCAGTGGCCGACACCCTCCTTTTTATAGTCAGTGACTCAGGAGTAGAGTCTGGTTTTCTTAAGTTTAATATTTATCTTTGTTGAGAAGAGTAGCTCTCTTTCCCCAGCACTCTTCAGGCATATTAAGAAAGCATTTGGTCTTAGAGCTGGTGAAGATCTACCCAGAAAATAAAGTGGGTTCTCAGAAAGATACAATTAAAAGAGAGAAACTGCCTTGATACCAAGTTCAATGTCCCTAATACCAGTTTCTCAGAGGTGTAGCACAAGTATAGATGTAACCAACCGTCTTATTAAATAAGAAACACAGAAATAATGCAAAAGAGAAAGCCGAGAGGTCAGAGCTCAGAGCTAAAATCTCACCCTTCCGCCTGCGGTGTCCCAGCTTCCCGAAGGAGACTCTCTTTCCTGTCGGTTCGTCTATTTAAAGTATTTTGTTCTGCCTTCTCATTGGTTGCAAACCCAAACACGTAACTGCCTCGTCACTGTCTGAATGTACAGCCCCCTAGGTCTTAAAGGCATATGTCTCCAATGCTGGCTATATCCCTGAACACACAGATATCTATGGGATTAAAGGCGTGTACCACCACCGCCACACTCTTGCTATGGCTCTAATAGCTCTGACCCCCGGGCACCTTTATTTATTAACATACAATCAAAATCACATTTCAGTACAATTAAATTACCACCACACACAAGATGACTTTACTTTTACTGAGCAAGATAATGTTTGTCCATATTTATCATTAGACAATATGCAAATGTTTAGAATGCCTACAAATCTACTCCAGATACATTTGTATAGCTGACTTAGTTACAGATAATTGTCTTTGGGGGACTTGAAATCTCCCCCGGCAAATCCTATTTTTAAGTGAAATGTTCTTACTTTGCTTTCCAGATTGTCCTCTCAATTTTCTAAAGCCTGAGGTCTGTAAATATAGAACTGGCAGATATAGCTTGATTTTAGTGCAGCACTCTGAGTTTGAATGCCAAGGCTATGCTGAAATGTAAGTGTTGTTAAAAGTGCTGACAATATTTAAAAGATATTGGGTCAGTTGAACTTGGAATGCCTAAGCACTTTTGATTAGGGTTGAAACCACATTTCATCAACCCTCAAAAAGATGACCTAGAGGCTGTCCAGCTGTGGCTATCTGAAGCTAAAGGTTATTCACCCAGGCCAGGCAATTAAGGTAAATCCTACCGAATCCTACTGAGAAATGCTACTCTTCCCCTGGTAAAAGCCAAAGACCCACACATTGACCCAATAAACTTCCAACACTCTCCTAACACTTCCTCTCCACACAGCACCTGAACATAGAAGAGTCATCTAGGGGCTTCAATCTTTTGATTCACCTTCTGTGAATAGAAGTGAGTTAAAGGTAAAGTGCTCCATTCATATCTGGAGGTTCACTCTGAGAAATATGCATTCTAGGGCTACCATGCCCATTCTCATATTTATTGATATCATCTATCAATAAATATGGTACCATCTCCAGTCCTATTCTCATTCTAGAAGACATTCATTATCACCAGGGCCTGAGTTCTGAAATTATTCTCAATGCAAAACAATAAACTCTAGCATCTACTGAAAGCTTCTTGCTTATTGTACTTACCTTGATCTCAATATATATATATATATATATATATATATATATATATATATATATATATATTATAGTCTTTGCCTCTGACCTAAATATATAAAGTTCTTCCTCGGTTTCAGACAATGAACTACCTTCTCTGGGGCTCCACTCCATCTTCTTGCTTAGATAATTTTGAATACATAAAAAGTTCTAGTGTAATAGGGCAGAGAAAGAGCACACATAGTTTTCTAGCATGGCTGGGAGAAAGGTAGGTAGGCAACAACCATATCGATAACTCATCAGGGAGTGATAACCGGTATGAAAAAAATAAAGCAGGAAACAGGGAGATACAAAGATGGAGGGGGTGATAGTGAGATACCCTCTTTAATGGGGCTGTTTGGCATTTGAACAGGAGTGTAGAAATCAACAGGAGATGGTTTGTGGGAAGACTTCCTTATGTGGTATTAAGTCACTGGATAGTTTACAAAGGATTTTTGGGAATCTTATGGTAGTGGTCTTAAGTGGAAGCAGGAAGGATACTTAATGTAGACCTGAGTTTTAGAAGGCTTCATTAAGTATAGGATGCTTAATGAAGGCCTGAGTTATAATAATGAAGACCTGAGTTAAAGAGATAGTAAGAAAACAGAACATGGGTGGATGAAAAAATAAATAGATAGATGGTAATTAGTTAGAATAATAGATAGATGATATAGAGATAGATATAGTGGGTATATAGACATACCTATAAATACATATTATATATATATATATATATATATATATATATATATATATAGAGAGAGAGAGAGAGAGAGAGAGAGAGAGAGAATCATTAAAATATTGCATTAAGGCTAGTTGGGGCATGGCTAGATAGTACTCTGCCAGAGTTTGGTGCCTGTAATGGTAGTGACACCATTTTCTGAAGAAAAGAATGAGTTGTGAGTGGTTTTTTTGTGACGAGTTTGGTTTTTAGACATATAAATTTGAGACTGCCTACTATACAGTGAAGTAGAAATGTCCATTAAGAATCTAAAAAAAAATCACAAAAGAGGGGAATATTAGCAAAGCATCATGATATACAACTGTGAAAATATAATAATGAATCCAATTATTTTTTTAATTAAAATATTTGAGAATATCATACATAAATACTGTATCCCCATCATTTCCAGTACCCCCTTGCCTCTCTGCAACTGTCCCAGTACACACACACACTTATCCTATGAATCCATTTAAGAATGCTCATATGTATATGTGTTTAGCACTGACCACCTAGGTGAAACCCACTATTTTACACACTAATTATTTAAAGATATGATTTGTCATTTCCTGATAAATGAGATAATGTACACAAAAACACGTATGGTAAATTGTGTGTGTGTGTGTGTGTGTGTGTGTGTGTGTGTGTGTGTGTTTAAATAAAGTATCATCTGTGGTTTTTTTCAAGCTCAAGAAAGATCAAGGCTGGAGATCAACAACTTGGAAGTCTAAATTTGTATGTATTATCTTTAAAGCCAAAGGCTCAGAGAGGAGGACATAGCATGGGCTTCTTCAACACGATGAAAAAAAGATAGCGAGAAAAGAAAGGGAAACAAAAGAGATGAAGTCTGGTAGTGTTAAGATTTCAATCTTGTGTATGCAAGTGTGTGTGTGTATACAAGTACATATTGGTGGTTTTTAATTGGAGACAACAAATTGGTATAGCCATTTAACAGCTAGCTTTAGAAACTAGACTGTTATCCCAGATCTATAAATTCTCTTCCTTTGTCATATACTCAGCTCTTAGTTTTATATATGATTATGCCCTTTATTTTCTAGGTTATCATTTTACACTTACATATTATATTTAGTTTTTCCATGGATCAGTGTTTTGTTCTGTTCCTGAATTTATAGTATATTAGCTTTTTCTCATTAATGGTTATTTTTTCCTTCTTATTAAAGACCTTTAAATGAGTACATTTTCTTCTAAACACTGTTTTGGCCACATCCCATCACATTTTGATATTCAGAGCTGTGTTTATTATTACTTTAAAATAGATTTTTATTGCATTCCTAATTTCTTTCCTAAGCCAATTTTTACTTATAAAAAAGTATTTTAATATCTCAGGAAATTAAGCAATTTGTTCATATTTTCATTATTCTTTCTTAAATGTGTTGTGGTTAAAGCATGTGTTAGGCAGAATTCTTGCTCCTATGAGGTTGGTAGCTGACATCTTAAAGATAATTTTATGACCTATTTAGGACATTCTTTGGGTGACAACTATAAACAGATATATTTAGATTTTTCTTGACTAATTTTTTAATTTGTCAGATTTGCTTGGGTAGTTGAATTGCCTACATTTAAAAAACATTTTCATTTATTTATTTTCATTTATTAGTCTTAATAAACTTAATCCTTGACTTTCTCACTCTTTAGAATCTCCATTCTCTAGGGGTAATTGAAATCAAGAAGAATGATGGCAAAGATCTTATCTTTATGGTAGAGGGAGTTGGTGATGAAATCTGTTATTTCTAAAGTGTGTAGTAGTTGGTGGCTAAGTCCCCATGCCTTCCTAAATGCTACCATGACGTCTAGTGCGCTAGAGTTGTACCTCCATTTCTGCCTGTAACTTCTGTAAGGAAGGACTCTACCTCCATTATACCACCACTGCTCCCTGGAGAGCCAGAGTCTGCTTCCTGATCCCTTGGCACTCAACTGGATGAAGAGATGAATCACCAGCAATTATTCCTTTTCACTTCTGCCTGGTGTTCACATTTTCTGCACTCACTATCCTCTACTGTTTGAGATCTCCTCAAAACATTGAATTCTACCAAAATAAAAAAAAAATATAAGTTTGACTCTAGGGAATGGAGTCGTTATATTGCTAAGCCTAATTCTGACTCTCTCTGACCCAAGAAGTAAGAAATACTGACATTCTGATGTGTATGCTGTATTAGTTCCTTCTCTCTTTGCTGTGCCCAATACTTGTCCCCCAAAAAAGTAATTTAAAGGAAGAATTATTTATTTGGGGCTCATGGTTTGAGGGGATGTAATCCATCATGTGGCAAAGGCATGGGAACAGGCAATTCCATGGCAGCAACATCATGTTACATTGTGGCATCAACTAGGAAGCAAAGACAGAGTAGGTCCAGATTTGGAGCTTAGCTCTAGTCCCCAAGGCCCAGCACCCTGTGACCCACATCCTTCAATTAGACCGTTCGTCCTAAAGATTCCATAACCTTCACCAAATAGATGTATAGCTGGGGACAGTGGTCCAAAACATGTGATTCCACAGGAGATGACTCACATTGAAAGTATAACATTCCTCTCCACCCTTCACAGGCCCAAGACATTCTAACAATGCACAGTCCATTCAGTCCAACTGCAAACATTCCCTTAGTCTTCCAGTTCCAACACTGCTGGACAAAGTCCAAAGCACAGAGTCTATTGGATACTCGAGTAATCTCTTAACTCTGAGCCCTGTTTAAAAAAAAATCAAGTTACAGACTTTTACCATGCAGCCATAGATTAAATGTTCCTGTTCTAAAAGGAAGAAATGGGGACATAGAAAGAATGGCTAAGAGTTTGAACCTATGACATTTGGATATGACGGCAACATCATATGGGCTTGGGTAGTCCAGACCCTATGGCTTTGCCACCTGCAGCACATGTAACCTCACCTGGCATAGCTCTGCTTCTTGCCTGAGTTTTTGTTGGTGGATGCCCCATGTTTCTGGCATCTCCAATGTCCTGGGTCTCTATTTCAATCTAGGTTTCATTTTCACAGCTTCTGACAATGGTCTTTCAGGGTCAGGGTCTCTCCGCTGGGAATCTGACCCTGCCTCACATTTCCTGTCATCCATGCCTTCATGATTCTGTAACTCTTGCGTTTTACATACCTACAAAACCAGAACCACATGGGTGATCTCCACGTCTGTCATCAGCTCAAGACCTACCCTTGGCTCTTTGGCCACAGATGCAGCAGCCTCTGTGCATCTTCATGGTTGAACCTTTGAAGTGGTCCTGCATTGGCGGACTCTTTTTGTGTGAGAACTACTTTTTCAAATGAAAGTTTTTCAAATGAGGTTGCATCTTAATAGCCTTGAGCTCTCCGTGGGTAGAATTTTCCCGAGGCACCTTTCTATTATCCAGATGCAAAGTTCCTAAATTCTCTTTAATGGCACTAATCTCTAACAATTACAGCTATTTTGTTTGCACCGCCATTGTCTACAATTTTGATCACTTTCCCCAACAATCTGTGCCCCCCCCGTCTTTCTGCTCCTCTTTTTGCTTTGAATCAGCACCATATACCTTACTGAAAACAGTTAGCAACAACCAAGCTACATGATGGTATACTGTCTTGAAATTTATCAATGACTTAGTGCTTTGTTTTTTTTTAATTCAGCCTCACTCAATTTTTCAGTACATAAGCAGAAAATAGCGAGATCCCTTGACTGAGTACAACAACATGTATGAGCTTTAAACAGAACTGCTGACAAAGCCCTTGTTCCTGTCTGAAACTTCGTGATCCTGACCTTCACCATCTGCAACTCTTTCTGGTTTTCCACATTCCTACCAGAATTACTCATCAACTGCTTTAAGAGTTCTTCTGGAACTTCTGTGGTCTGCAATTTCACATTCTTCCGTATTTCTCCCACAAATCAGTTCCAAAAGCCAAAGAACCACATCCTCAGGTTTATCACAGCAATAGCTTACTTGAGTACCAATTTTCTGCGTTAGGGACTTTTCTCAGTGTTATGACCAGAATTCAGAAGGCAGAGGTAGGAGGATTGCCACAAGTTTGAGGCCAGTTAGGTCTACACAGAAAGATCCAGTCCAGCCAAGGATACTTAAAGACCTTGTCTCAAAAACAAAGACAAAAATCAACTTACAGAAGCATTTATATATTTGTTTGTTTATTTGTTTGCGGTTTTTTGTCAAGACAGGATTTCCCTGTGATTGCATTACGTGTTCTCCAAAAATGGTTGAAGATAACTTTATTTAATTAAATTCTACATTGTAAATCATGAAAATATTTTTACTTATGTTTATAATTAAACAGAAAACATAAATTATACATTTTTCTTTTCTGATATTTTATACTAATTTTTCTATGTCTGAATGTATATCTTTTTTATTTCTTTTCCTTTTTCCAATGTTAGAAACTTTTATTATAAAAAGTACTTACAAATAAATTAAAACATCACGTACCTCAATTAACCAGACCCTAAACTATACAACTCTATGAACTTCTATATGGTTTCAATAGGCATTCAGAACTGAGGCTGTGGAACTTCATATTAAATGTTACATTTTCAGTATTGAATATATTTTTTGCACTTAACCACCACCTGTCATTTTCTTTGCTAGCTCTTATATGGTGCTGAATTCATCATTATGTTGATTATGTTATCAATCCAGTGGCTGCCAGAGTTCTCAACATCATCTTTTTGAGATGCTTTTCTTACCACTGTAAGCTGCTAAAACATTACCTTTAAGTGTTAGTTAGAAATGATGTATGAGGTCAGCAAGTTAGCTCAAGGAACTGCAAAAATCTTCCTCCCTTTTTTTTCTTTCCAAATAAATGTTCCTTCAACCAGAAAGAGAGAAGAGAAGGGTATTTAGAGGGATAGGGGAATAAGAGTGGTTTGTTTAATTAGTTTGTTTAGTCTTTGGAAACAGTGCCTCATCGTGTGTCTCTGCTGCCCTGATCTTCCTGCCTTGGTCTTCTGAGTACTAGGGACTACAGGTGTATATTACCACACCCAACAAGGTTTTCTTTAAGAATGTCTGATACCAGGATTTTATTTTTTTTATTTTTCCATTTCAGGATTTTATGGTTTGGGTTCTAAAAGTTGTAGTCACCCTAATCTGCAATCTTTGAGTTCAGATTACTCTATGAGTTCATAGTTGGACTCATACATTATTACATTGTCATTGAATAGAAGGTAGGAAAAACAGATGTGCTGTATGATCCTTGCTTTCTTTGTTAGCGAGCATGTGAGCATGTTTCTGGTTGTGACAGATACTTGGCCATCCCTGCTGTATTCAGAAAGAAACTCATTTTCTCATATAACCATAGAGAGGGAAGTGAAACAGTAGTGTAGAAGGGCTCTTTACATTTCAGCCTCTAACATTGACTCTGCTACCTTGGACCACCTTCCTTCCTCTATGTGTATGTAAAGGATGCACCTGTGAGTCCTACCATTTAAAAAAAAAGACTCTCCTTCAAGTCCAGCTGTTTTTGTTTGTTTGTTTGTTTGTTTGTTATGTTTTGTTTTTCGAGACAGGATTTCTCTATGTAGTTTTGGTGCCTGTCCTGGATTTCACTCTGTAGACCAAGCTGGCCTCAAACTCACAGAGATCTGCCTGGCTCTGTCTCCCGAGTGCTGGGATTAAAGGCGTGCGCCACTGCCGCCTGGCCCAAGTCCAGTTTTTAAGAATGCTGACAAACAGCTGTTATTGGTATTTCTTGGAAACCCACATCATCATTTATTCTGGGGATAAGGGACTATGTGATTGGCCCAGGTTAGGGGCTGTCAAGCCTGTTGTCTAGTCTAGTAGGAGTATATTCTTTAAGAAGTAACTATATAATCTGAGACAAATGTTTATAGAAGGGAAGATGTATTTTACAAGAGAAGGAAACGGCCTGGCCAGAACAATCCCTAGTCATTATAACAATGTACTCAATTGACAACACTTACACAAAAATCCCTTTCACTCTGAGACACATTAGTACTATGATGTGCTCAAGCAAGTTCTGTCATTTTTAATGCTTAATTTAAAAAAAATTATACTTCAGTTTTGAATTTTTGGTTTGCCCTACTGATGAACTTCTCATGATTAACAATATTCTTTTTTGTACATTAATTATATTTTATTATATTTAAGAACTTTCTCAAAACTTCTCCTGCCTTATAATATTTATCTTGTAATTGGCATCCAAAATCAGTTTCATCACGGTGTCATCAAACATAACTTGCTTTTGTTGACCTTCTTCACTTCTCCTTCCCAAACTCGCTAAAGAAAAATGAAATTTCAGGAAAGAGTATGGACCTGGAAATTATTATATGAAATGTGGTTACCCAGATTCGAAATGGTAAATATCTATGCTCTCTCATATGTGTACCCTAGCTTTAAATATTTATATTATGCACATGCGTGGATATGAGTGAGAGTGCAGGTCATGAAAGCAGGAACTATGATGGGGAAAAAATGGTGATGGACAAAGTAGGGGTGGAAGAACACTCATGGTGTCCAAGTGGAAGAGGAGCCACTGGGAGTTAAAGGGAACACCATCATTTTCCAACAGTAAAATGGTAAAGACCAAATGTTTTGTATAGTATCAAGTAATGTAAAAGTGTATGGTTTAGTGTCTGTTTCTTCAAATCCTCAATCAACTGTTTGGCTTGTAGCTTTCTAATTCTCTTTCTAGCTGTATCCAAACACATATACAAAATTTTTTAAACATACATGATTCTTTGTGTGATGTTCTCCAACTTTATCTTTTCTTTGTTGTAGTCAATTTTGTATTTCAGTATGTACATAGTATCTTACTTAAAACTATGAAGTATTCCACTGTAGGAATGTAATGGTATTTATTTCATTCATCCCCTTTTTTATGCGTGTAAGTTGCTTCTAGTTTTATTATTTCAAAGGATAGGATATGTGTGTTCCCAACAAGTACAGACATATCTTTGTATATATAACTCTGTGCCCTTCTGTGACAGTATCTGGAGGAACAATTCCTAGAAATGGGTAGCTGGGTCAAAGAGTGCATCAACAATATCCTTAATAACATTATTGTGGTTAATCATTACATTGCCATCCTTTGATTCTAACCTGTCTAGGATTAATGACTGCTGTAATTACTCTCATTTCTTTCCTAACAGATATTATCCCCCTTTACATTCTGATAGTGATTTCTAGAGCCATTCCATTGTAAAGTATAAGTTGTTTCTGAGCTTCTGTGAATTATGAAATTGTTTTCTTGTGCTAAAATAGTTTTGGTTTGGTTTGGCTTCTTGTGCTTTTGGTTTTGGTTTTTTGTTTGTTTGTTTGTTTGCCATATCTCCTGCCAATTTTCAATGCAGATGTTTTCATTTGTTGAAACTTTCTGTTAATATTTCATTCTGTTAAAGAAAGAAATTCTGGCATTTTGGGTGCATTTTCTAAACAGACTCTAAATCACCAACAACCTGAAATATATCGTTGTGTTTCTCAGAATGCCCAAGTTTAGACTTCAGGCAATCTTTTCTTCCCTTTCCTCTTCCCCTCCCTCTTCCCTTTCTCTTCCCTTCTATCTCTTTCCTTTGTTTCCAGTCTCAGCATGCTACTGAACATACCTGAATGTCTTCTTGGTCCCTCAGAGCAACATCAGGCTGTCTGAAGGAAGTTACAGTCTTCCTCTAAAGGAACAAAATGGCTGCAGATCTGGGAAGAGCTCTGCAGAGCTTCTTTCCCCACAACCTGGTCCTCAGCTGTGAAATGCTATAGCACTTGGTGCTCACAGAAGGCCCCGACCCTTCTTGTCAACATATATGAGCAAATCCTTTCCTCAAAATTGATTATAACTATCTGCAAAATATAAGCAAACAGATTAAAGGAAGTCCAGCAGATGTCATGTGAGTGAACTCTCTAAACTTCACCTGGTTCACAGGCCTTGTGGTTTCTACTTTCTCTTCTTGCAGGTTTATTTTGCTATTTTATGATTTGTTTCTATGTTCTTGAAAGATATTATAGTTGAATTTTATTTACACATATAGTATACATATGATTGATATATGAAAATATATAGATGAATAGTCTATCTAGATGAATAGTCTCCTTATGTAGTTATTAATTATGATAGCAATAGATTGAAGACCATACTATCTTCAGTACAAAAGATTTAAACTCCTCAAATATCTAAGGAAAACATCACCAAGCTTAAATATTAAAGAATCAAAGCATAACATACAAATCAAAACAGAAAAAAAACCTATAAATCACCTTTCTTTGCTTGGTACTATATGACCCTCCTTTCCCAATGTTATACATTTTATCAAATATATATATATATATATATATACATTATATATATATACACACACATATATATATATATATATAATCTTCTGCATGCAGTATTGTCCCTTTTTGAACAAATGGTAGTGAAGTGCAAATATGTCTTTCATAGCACAGACTAGCCTCAAACCTCCAGTCCTTCAACTTCAGACCCCTGACTGCTGGGGTCATATGCATGCACCACCACACCAACTTATCTGTTACATTTTAATGGTTCCAGAGTATTCCTCTATAAAAGTGTGCTCTTGTTGATGTGACTGTTCTTTACCAGCAAATATTTGCTTTGGGTCTGTTGCTTCTATGCTCAATGATGTACTTAGTAATCAAATTCATATATTACTTTCCATTGCCTGAGTGTCTGAATTACAATCCTTAGAAGGATCACTATACCAAAGGGTAAATATTTGCAACTTTACACTATTTCCCCTCAGTGTATTATAGAATTTGTTGGCATTAGCAACATAATAAGTTAAATAGGCATCTCAGTATAGCTTTAATTCTTTGTTCTCTTTACCAGTGATGAAGATGATGTTCTCATATCTTTTTACCTTTTGCCCATTTTTTCATTTGGTTGTTTTTAATTTTTCTTATTGACCTGTTCATCTTGTTTATACCGTGGGCCCACCAGTCGATGGTGTAGGTTGCAAATATGTTTCCTTCGTATATTGTTTTGTTTGAGGTGGTGTGAATCATAATAACTGAAAACATTCTTAATAAGGTTAAAATTTTCAACCTTTGCTTTTGTGTTTTATTTTATCCTTTGGAATAGCTTAACCATTCCTGCATGAATTATTTTACTTGTTCTAAAAAGTGAGCCGTATTTTTAAATCACAGGCATTGCTGATTTATGAAGAAGTCTGCTACTGTTTATCCAGAGAAGTGAGACAGACTTGATGTGCCATAACAGGCACACACATCTTCACCTTGCAGATGTGACTTCAGGCTATGATTGATTATTCCTCTTTTTTTTTCCTTCGCAGTTTTTACACTGCTGCCAGAAATCTCAGCATTTGCTCTGAGTTCTGTCTTCTGTGCCTGCCTCACTACTTCCTCACCAATCTGGGAGGAGAATCAGATGCAACAGAGCTCAGCCTGTTACCAGTATGCCACCACAAAGTCTCTAGAATTGTGGATCCCGGAAATCTTATGTTAAATTTATGATGTTTTACATTTAAAAGGTTCACACTCTTCAAATTCATTCTGGTGGAATATATGAAGTACTGGTAGGTAATCTAGATGATTACCTACGTTGACCATTTATTGAATAATTCATTTTTCCCTACTGATAATACTCAAGTGCTTTTATTATAGCTTTATAATCTGCTTTACAGATAGAGTCCTTTTCATTAATACGGCTATCATTGTTAACATTGCCATGGGTCTGATTAGTTTGTATTTCTCTCTTTGTCATTGTGTTTGGGAGTTGTTGTTGTTGTTGTTTTTGCTTGATCCTGAAGGTAGAAGCCAGGGATTTGCAAATGTGAGTCAATTATTCCCCAGCCAAGCCACATCCCAGGCCATCTTTAGAAGGAAAAAACAAAGGCTACCGCTCATTTATTTTTCTAAATTACAATTTAATCAGTTTGTGTGTCAAAAAAAATACTATTGATATTTTGAGTTGATTGTATGGCTTTTGTGGGTAGGTTTAGAGAATCCCCTCTGTGTTTTTGAGTTCACTTTTCCATTGGTTTTAGTCTTCTGAGCACCTAAAAGACACCCTGGAGCTTCCACATGGGAGCCTTTCCTTGCTAAGTCTATTCCTGCTATTACCTCTTTGTGTTTGCTTTTGTAAATACAACTCTTTTCTGCTGTTATATTTTCTAACTTATTTGTTTACATAAAAGCTTTTAATCCCAGACATAAATTAGGTGCTCAGTTACTTTACCAAATTATCTTACTGAGTTTTTTTTTTTCTTTCTTTCTTTCTTTCTTTCTTTCTTCTCTTGAGTTTTCCAGATACACATACTATTTCAGAGCAAGAATAGTACTAGTTTCTGCTTCTCAGTGTCTTACATTTGCATCATTTCTTCTCATGTCTAGCATGCCATAATTTTAACTGATCTCCTTAAGGGAAAGTATATAAATTTATGCTGAAGCTTTGTCATTTAAGGAGACACATAACCCGAGATGATTTATTGGAGATTGATCTGTCCTCTCTCTGGGAGCACAAACAGTTGCTGAGCCCTGGGGAGAAAACCTGAGAAACATGTTAGAGTCTGGTTAATCAAAGCCTTGCATAAACTCTGTAACAAAAGGCAGAAGTCCCTTCCAAACCAACTGCCTGTTCAAGAGAGAGCAAAGGCTGACTTCAAAGCCTTTGTTGACCTCTTAGGGGCAAATCTGAAGCCAACTAACAGCTGGCAGATTTCTGTTTTATCCTTTCAATTTACATAATGCCCAGAAGCCCTGAGTCTTCCTTGATTGCATATTTTAAACACCTCCCTGACAAACTGTTAGATATTGATGGATTCTGGACATTGTCTTCAGTGTATGTCAGATATGAGCCCACCTGGTTCCAAGGGATGGCTCCAAACCCGTAATTACAAAGTCGACCCTGGTTAAAGTCAGTGGAATACAAACAAAGCAAAAAGACTTGAATATGAGGAAGAGACTTGTAGGAAGGTGTTGGGAGGGGGTGCTCAGGATGGGAGGGAATAGCAGAGGGTGGAATGTGAGAGTAATCAGAAAGCACTATAAATGAAAATGTCAGAGAACCCATTAATCAGTAAACAAGTGGTCCAGAAAACAAAAGCAAAAAAAAAAAAAAAAAAAATCTTTCGATACCTTAGAAATTATCTTTAACGTCCACACTGATCTTTACCTCTGCTCTCTTTTCACCCCTCTTTTATAAAACACACGAGGCTTTCTTTTCCTTCCATCACTTGGATTTTTGGATCTACGTTAGTTCTGTATCTACAACTATGGTCCCCCAGTTGACTTTATGTCTAAATTCCAAACTCACATGCTACTTGGAAATAGGACCGCTGGGAAGTAACCTCCTTTCTGAACTGCAGCAGTGTTAAAGGAAAAAAAAAGGAAAAGGAAAAAGAAAAGTATCTTGCTGGGTGAGGGCATGAGCAGACTGCCAATGAAGAACAGTAGAGAAGGAAAGATAAGATTGGGCGGTAAGGCCACAACTCCAAAAGAGTAAGGGGAGTATATTTTTCACTCACTCGCTGTGTAGACTGCACAGTGGCCATGCAAATGCACCTGTCATATCCGGTCCTACTTCTAATGATAAGGAGTAAAAATGACTGGCAGTGCCAGCTGCCTGCCCTGAACTCCTTCACCTCTTCCCATTGATCCTTGCTTCTCACAAGCTGCTCCCACTGTGGGTGACAGAGACAACAAAAAACGGTGACATGGACTCAACTCCACTGCTTCATTTTCAGGATTTTCAGGATCTCCCTACAGCCTCGTACTCTTTCATGCAACTTTCCCCCTTCCCCTTCAGAGCACTCTCACTTGAGTTAGCATCTGAGGGCTCTTCCTGCTTTCCACACCCTAGGCTCCCCTCTACTTCTCTTGCCACATTTTTCTAGGAAATCTCCCAGACTTCGAGTCTATTTAATGTCTGCTTCTTGGAGAACCTATTCTGGCTCAGGGTGGAACTGTCTTGAGTGAACTTGCAGGATACAAATGAGGGTGGGCAAAGAGGGCTTTATTTATCCAGGAGTGGTCCCTTACCTCTAGTGTTCTGTTGGCCAGCCGCAGCTCCCATTGCCTGGTCACACCTTCTTTTTCCTTGTTCTCATTATAGGACCCTTGGCTTTGTCTGAACTTTTAACTTCACATTGAGCTTTCAAAGGCCTCTGAGGTTTGCTCCCAGGCTTGTTTCTACTGCTCCTGAAACACTGCTGATTTTGTGGTCACCACAGTAGAATATTGAAATGGACACTTTTCATTGTTATAACACCGCTAAGGTCAAAGCTCAGGAAACAGATGTTTGTGCTAATAAATGCTTAAGGAAAAGTTTCAGAGACAATACTGCAAGATAACGTGACCACTGCCCTTTATTTCTCCACCCATCCAGGCCAAAGGGCTGAGACGCATATTTGCTGAAGAGAGGAAATTTACAGGAGTTGACTTTCATCTCTCTTTTGCCTGCATGCCCTAGACATGAAAAGGCATCTCCACAAGGCTCATGTGTGTGGCTATCCCATACAGATGAGCTCTCTCATCTCTCCTACTCTATACACCCACCCTGGGGGTCCTAGAGGAGCAGCATGAAGATAGTCCCAGGAAATAATGGACGACTATCCTCCATTTGAGAAAGGAGAGGGCTCCTCTGTCTCCTTCCAGGGAGGATGGTGGGGAGCTTTCTCTCCACTGATACAAATAGAGGGATTTTTGAGAATACAATTGAAAGACTGACTCATCTTGAAGAGTCTTCATCCAAAAGGGACACCCTACTCACTGGAACTGGAGTGATCAATAAGTCAGCAAAATACTTGCCTTACAAACATGATGACCAGACTTTGATCCCCAGAACTCACATAAAATGTGTGATGTGGTAGCACATGCTTTTAATCCCAATAATAGGAAGGCAGATGCTTAAGGTTGTCCCCTGGCCTACACACACACACACACACACACACACACACACACACACACACACACACACACACAGCAGGCTATCCTACTAAGATAAGGAGACTCCAGTGTTGAAAGGCTGTGAATGGAACAAATAGTACAGGAGTTGAAGATACTCATAAAGCGGTGTAAAATGTAAATGTACTTCTGTGATGAAGTATACAGAGGCATCACCAGCTAAGGCAAAGACAGTTGCAGGTAAGTGAAAAGTCTTAGGCTTTCCCCCTCATTTCCCTTTCTCTGACACGGTGTCAGACTCTGGCTACAGATGGAGGATAAAGGAGGGGTAAAAGACCAGGCTACTCTTTCCATTCACCTACAGTCTCCACACTGATGGCCACTAGTGGCCAACGGGGAACATAGTCTTTAATTAGGTGCAGTACAGACAGAGTCTGCCTTAAATGCCATACAAGTGGAAAAAAGGGATATTTGTTTAAGCATGTTGAGGGCAATGGTTGAAGAAAAAATGAAACTCTTCTATTTTTAATTCCCTTACATTTAGTTCACTTAATACATTAGCTGCAAATCAATATATTAGTTTATTTTAAACATTGCTATAAGAAAATATAAGCTAAGATAGAACCACCTAACAAAATTAATGGGTGCTTTAAGAAATCTTATGTATTGTTCCTAATTTGTGTCAATCTTTACCTTTATTTTTAAGTTTTTAAAAAAATTTGTGTGGGGAGAGGCTTTGCCTGTATGTATTTCTGTGTACCACGTGTGTGCCTAGTGTCTACAGAGGCCAGAAGAGAGTGTTTGATTCCCTGGAACTGAAGTTACATACAGTTGTGAACCACCCAGTGTGTGCTGGAAACACAACCTCAGTCCTCTGCATAAGCAACAAGTGCTCTTAACTGCTGAGCCCATCAATCTTCTTCAGAGACAAGCATCTTCCAGTGCTTGGGGTTTCTCCAATTTGGTGAGTATCAAATTCTATACCTTCCACTGATGCCTTCGTCCAATGAATTAGGGACTAAGGCTTCCCTCTTCTCCTTCAATCAGGAAACAGAGACTCCCTTGTCTTTCAGTCTCAAGAGGGATTTCATATGACCACAATATTCATTCTGAACTGGTCAGCATTGTGGACATTCGAGAATTACAGTTAACTATCACAATTTTTCAAAATTAGTCAACTATAACCACTTAACGTTGCTTGGCAACCAAAGATATAATATGTTAGAAGAAAATATTCTATTACTGTTCAGAGTCGAACATCAGAATTTATTGAGTTCTACTGCCTTGCTCAGGATGGAACTAAACCAACCCTCTGGTAGACAAAGGGAAAAACAGAGTAACATGAATTTTACAGCTTAGACAGTTTTAAGAGTGGAGAGGAAGTAAATTGCATCTCATCTAGCTTGAATTGGAGCTGCCCAATTTAAGAACAAGTACTAATTAGCTGACAGGAAAGCTCAGCTGTGACTTGGCTAAAAATGGGACCTCTTGCAAAATGTACTTAAAACTGAGTTCGATGGAGCTGATTCAGTTTGCATGTGAAAACTGGACTTGTACTCACAAAATAACATGTGGGAAAAGAGTTTAGGCATATTTTTAAAACTTTAAAAAAAAAAGTGCATTTTATTGAAGATATGGCCGTCTAGCTTGCTTATAATGTCTCTAGAAATTATATCTGGACTGGAGAGTAGGGCTGAGGCTCTTTAAATGAGGTGTCTTCAGCTGAATTAACTTGATTAGCAACAAGTCAACCTAATGACCAAGGAACAGATCTGGGAATAAGAAAGGTATCTTTAATAAAAGAAAGGGAAAGGAGATGGGATTGAAATATTTTGAAGCTTTGCAATGGTGTTTGGGGAATGTAATGAGCTGGGGAGAAAATTGAAGTAATCATTTTAAAGCCTTATATTAGTGGTGACTCCAAAGCTTTCAAGTGACTGGTGAATTAACATGGTCTATTTAAAAAACAAACAAACAACAACAACAAGACACATTTTGATTCAATTTAAAGTTTTGTCAGGGTGAACATAGTAGTTTTCATTTTGATGTTTAATTTAATTCACCCCATACTGTAACTTTCTCATAAATAAAAACTATAATTCTTAGTTGGCAGTGGTGGCACACATCTTCAATCATAGCACTTGGGAAGCAGAGGCAAGTGAATCTCTGTGAGTTTGAGTACAGCCTGGTCTACAAAATGAGTTCCAGGACAGAGAGAAACACCCCCCCCTCTCTCTCTCTATATATATATAGAGAGAGAGATAGAGATATATAGATATAGATATATAGATATAGATAGATATATCGATAGATAGATATATACATATCGATATATAGAGAAAGATAGATAGATATCTTAAACATTGGAGATGTAATCATTTTTGTTTGTTTGTTAGCCAGAGCATCCAGATACAGCCCAGAATGCTCAAACTCATCTTTCTCCTGCCTCAGCTTCCTAAATGTTGGAATTTCAACTGTGAGACACTGTGCTGACCGTTCCTTATCATTTCCATGAGAAGATACTGTGGAAAAGTATGCAACTCAAGAATGACCGAGACAGCCTCAAGGAAGGAGGGCTCCGTGGAGTCCGTGGAGGCAGGAGACACCAGAGAGACTGGTTTACATTTACTCTTGCACCTTTTGGAAACCGTTTGAATTGGTTAGTAATTCAACAAAAATATTTTGAAATCATCTTTGAAATGGATTGTCAAACACATGTGACTCAAAGAAAAGCAATCTAGTATCATGAACAGAATGGTATCAGGAGTCATCTACCTAAATTTGAACCGCATCTTGGCCCTTGTAGTTCATAGGGAGGGGCTCAGGTGTGGGATTTTACCTCTCTGAGTCCATCCTATTTTCCGTATTCTTGACATGTGACAGAATGTAACTGAGCTTCGGTTGATTGTTCCCAAGTCCCCCTCAGATGCAAACACAAGACCGTTCAAATCTCTGATATAAAATGACATAATATTTGCATACAGCAACTGCATGTCCTGCTATGTACACTTTTATTTCCCTGTGTACTTTAAATCATCCCTAGGTAACTTACAATGTGTAGTATGAGGGGAATGCTACATAAATTGCTTTTATACTATAGTTTTTTTTATGGAATAGTGATGAGAGAAAGTCCTCATAAATTCAGGACAGCTACACCATTGGGGAGGGGTCTTTGTATCCGTGGTTGGTTGAATCCACATTTGCAGAATCTGTGGCATTGATGGTGGTTAACTTAGATTGGTTGTGGTAAGGATCAGCTGATGGACCTGAAGGCTCTTTGCTGAGTAGAGAACGCTTATGTCCCTCCTTCAGCTACTCATCTTTCTTCAGACCAATGCAGCATTTTTAAATCAGTCATGTTTTCTGGTTCATACAAATAACTGTCATTAGTCCCCAGACATGGCATATGTGGCTATGAAGATTGCTCAGGGGGTGAAGGTGCTTGCCACCGAGACATGAGTTTGGAGCCTGGAACTCACAAGGTAGGAGAAACCCAACATCTGAAGGTGGTCCTCTGACTTCCATACGTATGCCATGGTATGCTCACACACTCCCACATAAATTAATCAAGTAATTAATTATATTTAATTAATCAATTAATTACATTTTATTAGTTATATATCAAAAGGAGAAAAAATGATACCTATGTTCATGGGTCTTTCTGAAGCAAGTTTCTGATATTCAAATTGCTTCAGAAATTTCTCCTACTTTTTAATTTTGAAAATTTGTGCCTAAAATGTTCTCAGTTTTTTTTTTTTTGCTTTGTTCCCCCAGCATTGGAGATGCATATTTGCTCTGATTTTTTCTTTTCTTTTTTTCCCTCTGACATTCTCCCTAAAAGCTTCCAGGCAGCTCGACCTTGGGGTTCAGGTACCCCGATTGCATTACTCACAGGGGCCACTAGGTGGAGGTGGAGACACACCTCTATGAAGATTCGGGCCTCCTAGAGTTGGCAATGTGCCCTTGAGATTTTGGCTCTTTAGAAGATGGGCACTAACAATAATTATTTATTGTATTTAACTAATTTATAAACACGAGGTAAGCATAGTAACATCATAAATTACCTCCAGCAAAATTATTTTCATAACAGGCCATAACCTCTGTCCACCGTAATTGGTAACATCCAAAGAAACAGAAGGTTTGCTCCAGGCGTATTCTAGCTTAACAGTCCAGTCTCAGGCCTCTTGTCTCTCTACCAATATGTGCTGTGTCCATCTGTGTCCCACATATTAACATGGACATATCATCCCCAAAGCTTATGTACACTGTGAGGGTTCTTGGAAAGTGGAGGACAGTCTGAGCTAATGTGAGGCAGAGTGTATGGCTGGCTGCAAACGACAGAATGTGATGGCAATCAAAATTCTACAGTGAAGGTTTCCCTGTCCCAATGGCCATGAAACCTGAGACATGCCCTCCCTCCCCCCACACACATGCATGCAGGCAGATTTGACAACAGAGTTCTAAGTTCTACTCTTCATCCGTTGAAAAGCTTGATAGCGGAAAATTGTGAAGCAATAACATATCCAAAGAGTGGGTGCTGTGCTCATCAGAGAACGAACGACATACATTTAAACACAGAATACAGTAGTTAGTCAGCAGGTGACCACGCTTGGTGTGTGCACGTGTTTGTCAACATCGTGCAATGGGAAAGGCCGGGAGGCTCCAATGTGTGCTTTGCTGTTGGCCAAACTTGAATTAAATTTAACCCACATCTAGGTGTTTCTTAACCTCCAGGCCCACATTCTTCATCTGTAAAGTAGAGATCAAAAGTTTTTTCTCAACAAAGCCATTGTGAGTACCAAAAATAACGCCGCCAGTGCATGATCACAGCACACTCCATTTCACTCGTATGCAGCTCAGCCCCATCTGTGCTGTTTCAAGCATTCCTACTTTTTTGTCCCGTGGTAAGCCAGCAAAGCTGGTCCTCCCTGGATTTTGTTCGCATGAGCTCTCCCTGTCTCATCATCCCTCATCCTACTCCCCACTTGCTCACACCACCTCTGTGAAACTACCTTTCATGTCCCCAAGTCTTTTTCAGTTCTGCTCAAAAGGGGGTCGTCCTTTCTAATACAGAGTATTGCCAACCTTTGCTTTTCAGATGAGATTCTAAAGCCATCCTAACAGCAGAAACTACCTCAAGCAAAAGCCTTTGCACATCACCTCTGGTCACTGTAGCTGGCTTCATCCAGACACAAGAGGGTTGCTCGAAAGCAGATTCTTGTTGAATTCCTCAGGCTCAGCCTATTTGTCTCTTCTCCATTCTCCATCATGTCCATCCCAAAGTACATATTCATGCACACACACACATGCAGGCATGCACACACACACAAAAAAAATTAATAACATCCTGTGGCTACAGTAAACATATCATAATCTACTCAACATCCTCCTTAGCTAAACCAGACTTAAAGGAACTCAGAACACACTCTATTCACATACATTTAGGAAAGGTTATCTAACACAAGGCCTACTTTATAGTAAACTGATGACTATCTCATACACACACAGCTGGGTGTTTGGTAGATGTGATGAGATCCAGAAGCACAAACTACAGCATCAAAAAAACAACTGGGCAGCAGAAACTACTAGAGTATCAGTTGTTCACTGCCCAATAGCGTAAAAGAGCATTGAATACACTCTGCCAGTCTCGAAGAGATCAAAATTCAAAGGCTGAAATGTGATTGATTCCTGCTGGGTGCAGATTGCATCATGCATCATAAGGTCACAAGTTAAAATACTGCAAACCAAACCACCCCAAATGGGAGATGGCATGCATTTTCTGGCCATCAAGTCTTCCCCCCTCCCTCTGTGTATTTCATGGTCTTAAGTTGACATAACACCTACTTATCATCCAGTTTCTTTCCATTTCTTTCCCCTCTCCAGCTTCTCTTTCAAATGTACAAAAACACATGGTATGTTTAACTAAAGCGAAAGAATTAAAATATAATCTATATATACAAAAAGAGACAGGCCAATTTATGTCACTAGTTACTGTCACTCTTTTTAAAATTATGATTAATCTCTCAACTTCTAATATGGTAACTTCTGTCAAAGAGTTCACTACAGTGACTGACTTCTAACTCAGCAAGGTCTATCCCAGCGCCTACAGTTTCTCCCTCTGCCTCTTGACAGGCTATATAATCACTACTGCCAACATCGTGTTTTGTTTTGTTTTGTTTTGTTTTGTTTTGTTTTGTTTTGTTTTTAAAGAAATACCTAAGACTGGATAATGTGTAAATTAGGCTCTATTTAGCTCATTTAGCTCATGGTTCTAGGAGCTGAGAGGGCACAGAGAATATGACTGATCTAGCCACTTCCAAAAGGGCCATCCTGCACTCTGCCAGGACAGAATGTGTCTCAATGACACACAGCAAGTGTGCTCACTTGCATCTCAGTCTTCTTATAAAACTACAGATACCTCATGGCATCCAACCCTAAAGTCATCATCTGTTCC
This sequence comes from Peromyscus leucopus, assembly GCF_004664715.2. NCBI lineage: Eukaryota > Metazoa > Chordata > Mammalia > Rodentia > Cricetidae > Peromyscus > Peromyscus leucopus. The sequence goes on along the minus strand of NC_051065.1, from coordinate 45,722,327 downwards.
CATCTGCCTCGTGGTCTAGTTTCATTTCCATTGCTCTGCTAAAATACCCTGACACAAAGAAACTTTTACAGGAGGAGCAAAGGTTTCTTTTAGCTTGAAGCTCCGGGCGATGGTCCATCAAGAAGCCAAGGCAGGAGTTTGAGGCAGCATCACATCCACAGACCAGAGTGGAGAAAGGATGGGTGCATTCATGCTCACTTGCTCAGCTCCCTTTACTAAAGACAGTCCAGGCCCAGCTTACAAAGTGGTCCAACACACATTCGGGGTAAATCTTCCCATCTCAATCAACACAATGAAGAATATCCCTCACAGGCATGCCCATAGTCAATCTGATCTAGGAACCTGTCCATTGAGACATTTTTGGCCAGTGATTCTAAACTGTGGCAAGATGACAACTAGAACGGACCACCAGACCTCTTCAGGGCCAGAGTTTCACATTCCATCAGTGTACAGAATTAAGCTTACATGAGCAAAACTTCCAACACATGAATTCTGGTGAAACACACGAAGCACAGCAGTCTCAGCTCTTTTAATGTGGCTTGGGCCTCAAACATCCCACTTATAAGCAGAACTCGGCACACTAAGAGTGACGATGACTACCAGGAATGGTCAGAAAGGTGCTGCCTCTGTGATGGCTGTTCAGTTCTCCCAGAGATGGGTCCTCTTATTTTGGGCTGTGGTCCCAATCATAGATATACCAGCAAGCCACTTTGTATGTGCCATTGTTCATCTATACTTTCCTTTCATTCATATATCAACAATCCTTCTACTCCCAGTAAAAATTCTTACCAGAATTTGACCATACATCTTGCCTGGTTTCCAGTGCTTCTCCAAGCATTCTAACCAAATTTCTGTATCATCATACACTTGCCTATTCTTATGCACTGTTTCTTTCCCTAGTCTACTTTTATGTTTGATTTGTTTTTATTTTGTTTTGTTTTTATGGTTTAATTTTGAGGGGCTTTTGTTTTTGTTTGGGGGGGGCGTTGAACCATAGGGAAGTCCCATACATTGGACCCAAATTTGATCCTGTTGAACTAAGTGGATTTGGACAAAGATTTATGGAACAAGAATATATGTATGATCTCAGATGGTTATTCCATATTTGAAATTTACCAAGGACATGGTGTGAACCTGTTTCTTTAAGTGTTGCTTTTTTTATTTCCATAAACTCTGAAGAAAAAGACTCATAGAGATTGTATATGACTCAGACTGACAGAATAGAGCCAGAGCCTAAAACGAGGTGTAAATTTTGTATTTTCCACTAACTGAGAACAAAACAAGATTGGGAAAAAAAGAAACACACACATACACACAAAACACAACAACAAAAACAAAAACGTAGGCCACTGGGACAGCTGTTTTCCATGTGTAGAGCTCCTCCAGTCGTAGTTTTTTCCACTGAAATATTGGTGTTCAAAGGGCAATGGGAAGGTAGCTCATCCATAGGTGAGAGAACACTAGAACAATACGGTAGAAGCCTCTTAACTTTTAGAGCACAGACCTCTTAGAGAGAAGAACCTGTTCATATCTTTTCAAGTGTTCTCATGGCTGGTTGAATACCAGCTGAATCTTCCATAAAATGTTTACTTAACATGGCCAGAAACCTTGAAGGAAGCAAGAAACACAGGAGTCCACACTTTCTGCCTGATGACACTTGTTTTCCTTTCAAATATGAAGTCAGACATCACTGATCCCAGAGGCTGTCTTTTATCTCCTGGCTCTCAGCTGCACTGATGGTCCCTGAATCCTGTAGTTCTCTATGTAAAACTCTCTGGAAGACTCAATGCAACATTCTGTTCACTGACTGCTTCCTCTCTCTCTCACCAGGCTGAACAGTGAAGGTAATAAGCCATGTAAAGATGGCTATCACACATAAAATCTGGATTATGTTGTCTTTGATATTCGTAACTGAAGAAAAACATTTGATTACAAAAGCTGTTGAGTTATGCCAAAATGTATATTTTAAAGGTACCTTGACTTCAAAATTTGGATATAAGGATATGTTACTTTGGAAAAGAGGTTCTGCTTTTGTTTCCACAGAAAGTCAGAGGCTGTGGATTTGTTCCAGATTAAGATACATCAGGTTTCACCAGCCAAGACCCCCTGAAAGGTCTCCAATGACACCATGGCCCAGATGATCCAACATCCAGACCGGTTTCAAGGCAACTGGTTCACACAATACAGCCTCACGGACTACCCATAGGTCTAAAATTTTATTTGCGTCCCATAAGATACAGCGCCCCCCTCCAGCAGGAAGTAGTAAGAGATGCTACGCCCAAATTCCCAAATATACCAATCTGGCTTTAGAGGTGGAATTGGCTCATGCCCCTCTAAACCCAGACATATTGCTTTAAAAAAAAATGGTTAAGAGATTCTTGTGTCCCAAATCAAAAGAGCCCTCTGGTGTGGGACAGAGAAAAACCAATATTTTTTATTTAAAACAGGTTGATTATAAATGTGATCTCTTTCTAAAAAAGAAAAGGGGATATGATATATAGGAGGATATGGAGATGATAAGATAAAAGGGTAGATTAATGAACCTACTTTTAAAGAACAACTTGTTTAAAATGTTTTACATTGGTATAGATTTTAGTTTATGTTTAAAATGTTTTACATTGGTATAAATTTTAGTTCATTGATACAAACTTGAAGTTAATTTTGTTATACTGTATATATATATTTCTATTCTTGTTTGAGGTATTATGTTTATATAACTCATTTAAAATTGTAATGAATAATTAAAAAATAGATTAATAATTAGTCATCTATGATAATCATATCTGTAGCCATGTTAGTTAAGTCTTCTAGGTATACATAGATATATTTCAGATAGATAGGTAATCTTCAAACACTTCATAGACCTAGAGAATATGGCATTTAAATAACTTAGAATTCTGTTGACATGAGACACAATTGCTCCTGGCTGCACCAATTTGATCCCAAGAGAATCTTGGGCTTCTAAGACATTTCCATTTGGAAGTTTGTCTTCTTGGCACAAAATGGCCTACTGGGCAAAGAACTGCCCTTGCCTTGATGGCTGACAGTACAAATGCAATGCTCTCCTTTCTGGACAAGCGGGACACAAGGAAAGCGACCACTGTACTCTGCCAAGACAGGGTAAGATGGTCTTTCAGAAATCCTGCTTCTGAAAATGGTCTGTCAGATACTCTAGGCCTGTAGCCAATTTGAATGCACCAACAATGCTGAGAAACATTAGGTGACTGTCCAGGCTGCCAGCTGTCTTGGTCTACTCTTGCAAGATTCCTGAAAGTTGCTTGCATCCATCTACCATTTCTCAGGTACCATTATGTTCCTTCTCAGGTCTTTGATGTGGTTGAAGACTAGATAGTCGTAATTTCCTCAGTTATGATAAAAGATAAGTTAGCTATAAAACCTTAAACTCACAAATATAAGATAGATAGGACATCTTCTTTAATATTGTAACTATAATTCTTGCTCGGTAATTGTTTTGTTATATGTAATTTTACCATGTTAAAGTTAAAACCTTCCTTTTTAAAAAAAGAAGGAAGGGGAAGTGCTGTGGATATCACTCTATATAAATAAAACACTGATGGCCAGTGACCAGGCAGGAAGTATAGGCAGGACAAAGAGAGAGGAGAATTGGGGAAACAGGAAAAAGGGGGAGAGACACTGCAGCCACTGCCAGGAAAAGCAGCATGTAAAGACGCTGGTAAGCCACCAGCCATGTGGCAAGGTATAGATTTATAAAAATGGGTTAATTTAAGATAAAAGAACAGTTAGCAGGAAGCCTGCCACGGCCATACAGTTTATAAGTGATATAAGCGTCTGAGTGATTATTTTATAAGTGGATTGTGGGACTGTGGGGCTTGGGGAACCTGCAGAAAAGCCCTCCAGCTACACAAACCAATCTGGATTCCATCTCTGAATTCTCAGAACCTAGCATGATTCCTGATAGTTTCCTGCTGCCCCGTGTGTGTGTGTGTGTGTGTGTGTGTGTGTGTGTGTGTGTGTGTGTACATGTATATAACAGAAAGAGAGAGACAGAGAAATCCACGAAGGAGACAGAGAGGGCATTTGGAGAAGTATTAGCTGAGAGGAAAAGAGAATGAAGGAAGAAGAGAATAAAGACAAGAAAAGGGAGAGGATCCCGTTGAGCCAGTGTGAGAAAGCTCTAGATGAGTACTCCACCAACAGCCTGTATCTTCTCTAAGGAGTCCATTGACAGCTTTTGTCTTACAGCCCTATAAATATCAGATTATCCCTCTTGTGATAGCTAGCTTTAATTGTCAACTTGAAAAACAAAACAAAACCAAAATCACTTGGGAAGAGAGCCTCAATGAGAAACTGTCTACACTGGGTTTGTTTGTGGGTAGGGTATTGTCTTAATTGAGTTAATTGATATGGGAAGACTCGGATCACTACGGGTGACATCATTCACTAGACAGGAGGCCCTGTGCTGTAGGAGAGTGGAAAAGTGGAGTTGAGCACAAACGAGCAAGTGAGCGAGTGAGCACTGTGTATATTCTCTGTTCTCGACTGTGCGTGTGATCTGATGCTTGTTTGAAATTCTTGCCTTGATTTTCCATAGAGATGGTCTGTAGGAGTAAAATGAAATAAACTCCTTTCACCTCTAAGTTGTTGGGGGTTTTTTGTTTGTTTGTTTGTTTGTTTGTTTGGTCAAGATAACTTATCACAGCAACAGAAATAAAACTAGAACAACTGTGGCTATCTGTGAAGATGGCTGATGGCCACTTGGGGCAAGGTGAAGGGATTTTTACTGGATCTTTTCTCTTTGTGTTGCAGAATCCTTTCCATTTGAATGTCACAGCCTTCCCCCCCCCCATTTGATAAACAATGATAACTGGCTCAAATCTGGAGCCTGTGGGAAGGATCACAACTTTCCATTAGAGTGACTGCATGTAGTCCTCTCATTTACCAAATGCCTTTTGATTAGGTATTCTAAGTAGTACACTTTTCAGTATTTTACCCATGAACATCATGTTATATTGTCCATCTTTTAAGATCCTCATTCATATCACTCCTTTCTGACATATCAACTGTTCTGCCTCCTAAGCTAGGTGAGTATGTTTTCCATCTGACAGTTAATCCATCTGTCCTTTGCTGTTGTGGCCAGCTGTGTGTCCTGCTACTAGAGAGCCCAGCTCTGAAACAGTGACTCCTAACAAGCCATCGCAAGCAATACCCTCTTTAATAGCACTTTTGAAAATGACCTTACTTAATAGAGTGTCCTGCAGGCCTCTGAGGAACAGGATCAGCTGGTAGGATTTTCTGTCTAATGCACATCAATTATAGCTTTTCCACTCTCTAAGCCATCTAGTTCCTCCTGCTATACTTTCCCACAGCTATACTGGGCAGGTCTATTACTTTAATAAAGGTTATTACTTTTTGAAAAATTTTATGAGTCAACAAATGGCATATATTAGCCTATTTATAGACCATTGGCTAAAGTGTGAAATTATCCATGATGGAGGAATACCTCCAAATCTGCACTTCTCCTTTGTCCAGCTTCATATTCCAAGCACTCCCCCTAATGGCCTGCTCTCTGAATCCCCTCCAGTCATACATTTGCTGGTGCATGCCAGGCCAGGCTTTCTGCAGCTTTGGTGTATAATGTCCCCAGTTCGCTGGTAGCCTCAGTTCTCAAGTCTATGTTGAGAGCAAAATCTATTGCCATCCTTTTAGAAGAAGATAAGGTAGAATCAGATTGTGAGGAAGGCAAACACTGTCTTCTAAGGCAGTGTGTGAGAGGGCTGCAGGTGAGTACCTCCGAACAGTCTGCTACCCATATCTTCTCTAGCACTGCTTTTGTCCCACTGTCCTGTAAATATCTGATCATTCCCCTAGTGATAGCTAGCTTGAATCGTCAACTTGAAACTACTTAGACTCACCTGGGAAGAGATCACTTGCATTCTGTATAATCCTCAAGTAAGAGAGGGGACTGTATTTTCCATCAGGAAATCAGGTCATTGATTCAGGCCAAGTACAGTGCTTTGAATGATAATGGCCCACATCAGCCCATATATTGAAACGCTGGGTTTCCAGTTGGCTGAACTGTTTGCGAAGACCAGGATGTATGGCCTTGTTGGAGGAGGTGTACCTCTGGAGGTGGACTTTGAGGTTTCAAAAGCCCACACTGTTGTAAAATGGCACACGAAAGGCCTTGGTGAGTTTGAGCATCTCAATGCTAACACTCACCATTTCCAGTTAGCATGCTCGTCGTTCTCTCTCTCTCTCTCTCTCTCTCTCTCTCTCTCTCTCTCTCTCTCTCTCTCTCTGCCTTGTCCTTGTGGGTTGAGATATAAACTCTCAGCTATTACTCCAATGCCATGCCTGTCTACTTGCTGTGAAGCTTTCCTGTGTCCCAGTTGGCCAGCAGTCAGGACAAGTCTCTCCCACTGGCATCCCCCAAGGAAACACACAGAGGCTTATATTAATTATAACTGCTCAGCCATTAGCTCAGGCTTATTACTGACTAGCTCTTACACTTAAACTAACCCATGATCCTTATCTATGTTTATCCATGTCGCTTGGTACATTTTCTCAGTTCTGCCTTCGAATCTTGCTTCCTCTGTGTCTGGCTGGCAACTCCTGACTCAGCCTTTCTCTTCCCAGAATTCTTTGCTTATCCCACCTATACTTCCTGCCTAGCTACTGGCCAATCAGCATTTTATTAAACCAGTGTACAAAAGCATTATCCCACAGCACCCCACCATAAGGGTGATGGACTCACACTCTGAAACCATAATTCCTGAATAAAATCTTCCTTCTCTAAGTTGCCTTGGTCAGAGTTTCTCATGACAGCTACAGAAAGGCAAGTAGCGCACCATGAAATATTGATAGATATTCATAGTTCTCATTTGCATCATCACAGAAATCTTCATCCAAAGACTAGAGGGTAATGATGTCACCACCCACCGACAGATTGATGCTTGTCGCCTTGAATGCAATGGTTTACATTAGAATACAATGTTAATAATCAGGCAATCCAGAAAGCTGAAGCAGGAGGATATCTATGAGTTTTAGACCATCTTGGACCACATGATGGGTTCCAAGCCATCCTGAGCTACAGTGTATGTGAAAACCTATCCCTAAATAATAAAGAGGGGGAAGGGTGGGAAGAATCATGTCATCTAGGTTGTTTCAGCTTTCATTCTTCTTCCTGTTTTACCATGTGACCGCTCCTGCTTGTACTCTCTTTATTTTAATGGCACCCACCACATCATCCCCATAACTGGAACCAAGAAGATGCTTGTATCAAGCTCTTAGAATCCAGCATAGGGGGAAAATTGAACTTCCCATCTTTATAAAGTACTCAGTATGTGTATTTTGTTATAGCAACAGAAAATAAACTAATAAACTTTCAACTCTGCTGTATTGCTGGAAGTAGACTGAGTCTATTATTTTCTATTATTAATGTCTATTATTAATATTACTAAAGAGTATCTACTAAGCTATATAGTTCTTACAGTTCCCATGACCTTGAATTTCTGAAATACTAGCCCACAAAGAAGAAAAAAATCTTAATTTTATGTACTTCATGGTCTAATAAGGGATGTCAATACCTCCAAAGAGGTATGTTCACTGACATCTGACATCAAATGACTTTGTGTCTTTACATCAGCCACTTATCCTGGACTGGGTAGGAGTAAAATATAAACTTCCTTCATGAGATGGCTGCTTCCCAGTCAAGGAAAATTCCCTGAAGAATGTGAGGCTGTGAGCAGCCTGAATATAATTGCTTGTTTAGAAGATGTGGAAAGGATGCACCTAAGTGCTCTTAAATTTCACAATTTCCCAAAAAGTCTACCTGAAGGAGAATAGATGTTTTTGATATCTAATTCAAAAAAAGTCTCGTTTACAAATAAAGTTGTATTAAGTAACCAGGCAGAGGATTCCAAATGAACAACCAGCTAGCAATTTACAGAGCCTAACAGCTGGATGTGATCAGAATTACATAAAAAAAAAATCCTGTATAAAGTCACCATCACCTCAGGAAGACTGCATGGATGTCAAAGCCTCTATCCACTGAGGAGTCGTTCTATAGGGCACATATAGTCAAGGACACATACCACACAAAAATAGTTCTTCCAGAACATTAAGCAAACTGACAACAGTAATTGAAATCAAGCTGTTAATACTGGATCCAGTACCTGCAATAAACAATTTAATATCCAAAAAGTCTACCTTTCAACCCAAGATAATAGCGCATGTAAAGAAGCAGTAAAGAATGACCCATGCACAGGAGGAAAAGTAGATTACAGAAACTGCATGTGTGAGAGGCAGTATGTCACATTAAAACTCAAACATATTCAATGAACTGAAGGAAACAGTGCTTATAAAATTAAAGTATGATGACCCTGTTTCTCTGCGCTAAGGAGTGCAGATCAAAACAGAAACTATTATCATTTAAAAGTACCATGCATGAAATGGATATTTACTAGAGGATCTCAACAGTATATTTCAAATGACCGAGAAAAAAAATGAATAAACTTGAATATGTATCAAAATGAATTATGAAGTCCAAAGAACAAAGACTAAACCCTGAAAAAAAGGAGCAACCTCAGATAATTATGACCCATTCTTAAGTATACCAACATATACCTAATAAGAGTATGAGAAAAACAGGAGAATACAGAAACAGATAATTATTGGGCATTTCCTAAATTTAGTAAAAATAAGGAAAGAAAGAAAAAGAAAAGAAAAGAGAAAGAGAAAGAAAAGCATTAATCTACACATCCACAGAAGTCAATACATTTCTCAAAAAATAAATTCAAAGACAGTTACAACAATTTCTGTGGGGAAAAAAAAAGACAAGAAAACAATATTCTTGTCAACCAAATTCATAGGCGATGATACTCTGTAAGATCAGCAACTGACTTCTAGTTAGAAACAATGACAACCAGAAGGAAGTGGGTAGAGTGCTAAATACCAACAGAAAATAAAATCCAAGGTCCACCTGGGGGACAGAGATAGATGAGGAAAGCAGAACTGGTCTCCCAGACATGGTGACTTCTTGTTCCCAAAAGACATTGCAAGAACTAAAGGAAAAATACTAGGAACCGGATCTAAACATGACCGATGGAGAAATGGGGAGGAGCCCTTGAGGTCCTGTAATCACCCAATCCAGCATCTGTTTATTGAAGTTCCAGCCCTAGGCCTCTCCCATCCCAACTGGATAAAGCTATTACATTTTCTTCCTCTGTGACTTGATCTTCTGTCTTTCCTGGTGCTCAAGTCTTTGTGCCAGGTAACGTGCTTAGTGCACCCTCATATGACCACTAGTACCCAAGTTACACAATAAAAACTAAAACTGAAAATAATGCTCTATTCAGCAAAATTATTTTTCAAAATGTAGGGAAAAGAGAGACAATCCAAGACAAATGAAAGGACTGGTTGCTGACAGACCAAACACTTCCTATAAGGATGTTAAGAAGTTTTTCAATCTGGAGATGAGGCTCAGTGATCCAGTGCTTGCCTAGCAGTGAGTACCAGAGTTCCTATCATACACACACACACACACACACACACACACACACACACACACAAACACTTCAAAGATGGTAAGATCTACTGACTATCGCCATATAAATAAACTCCTTCCTCTAACATTATGCAAAATTCCACAACTACTTCCCCCAAACCCAATTTCTTGAATTGCCTCTCATCTTTTAAATACTTCATAAAGAGAAATCATTTGGAAGGTATCAGGGACTACTAGACTTTGAAGTTAGAAATCTTAGACTGAGATAAGTTTGAACAGAAATGGCAGTTTCAGTATCTGTAACACACAAAACTATCTCTCTAAAATTTACTATAGGGCTAGAACTTTATATTTCTTTTTTTTCTATGCCTGACTCAAAGAGTGCCAGCTTATGCAATACTCTGAAGTTTAAGAAAAGAAATATTTCCTATTCCTGTACTCAAATATTTCCTTCTGGACACTACCAAGATTTATCAGAGGAAAAGTTTGCCATGTGCCCCATTACCATTCTGTATTGTTTCTGTGCCAATATACAAACAATGCTACATTCTTAATTATATACCAATTGAGCCAGGACAATCATAATATGATTAAAAATAAAAAGAGAAGCCAAAGACATTCAAAATGTAGATAGACATCTTGTCAAGTAATTGCAATAAAATATAGAGAATGACTTAACAAAGTTGATGAAGAACCAGGGTGCTCATGCTTATCTTTGTCCTCTGTTGATGACACCTCTCTCATTCCATCTCTCTTCTCCTCTCTCCTCTAGGAAATACATCTTCAGAGTCAGATCCTGAGTAACTGGTCTAATAGGATGCTTAAGAAACACTGTTGCCTTTCCCTAGCCCCTCCAGTGTCTTCAAGAACATTTCATCCTTGTGCTCAACAGTACAAAGAGGGCAGACACAAAGTCTGCAAAGTCCTTGGTAGCATAAAAAGAGATTCATCTGATTGGTGTGCCTTTGGAGGGGGTTCGGAAGTAGATCTTCCATGGCATGACTGCAATTTGTGCACAGGATTCAGATTGGACAGCAACTTTAATGGAACAGAGAAGCTGAGATTTTCTAGGTTATGCCACCGAAGAGTGATAAAGAGAAGAGCTAATCCCTGAAGAGCAGACAGCAACGCTTCACTCCGTCTCTAAGGGCCTCTTTGACTTTGTCATTCCGAAGAGTGAAGATGAATGGGTTCAGGAAAGGGGTTACCACAGAAACCAGTAACGAAGCCACCCTGTTGTACTCGGCCGCCTGTGTTTGCTTGGGTTTCACATAGAGGAACAAGCAGCTGCCATAGCCAACGACAACAAAGGTGAAGTGGGAGGCACAGGTGGAGAAGGCTTTCCTGCGGCCAGAGGCTGAGGGGATCTTGAGGATGGTGGAGATGATGTAGGTGTAGGAGACCATTGTGGGGATCAAGGATCCAATAATAATGAAAACAGCCATTAAGAAAAGAATGAACTCTGTGAGAAAGGTGTCATTACAAGACAGTTTGAGCAACTGACCTCGGTCACAGTAAAAATGATCTAAGAGATTTGATTTGCAGAAAGTAAATTGGAATGTGGCATAAACTGGCCAGATTTCCGAAAGGAAGCCAAACACCCAGGACACAATCACCACCCAGATGCAAGTACGACTGTTCATGATGACACTATACCTCAAAGGGTTGCAGACTGCCACATAACGGTCCACAGCCATTGCTCCCAGCACTACAAATTCAGTGGTGCCTAAAGAGAGATAAAGGAAGAGCTGGACAACACATCCAGTCAGAGATATTGTCTGGATTCCAGGGAGCAGCAGTCCCCACAGCATCATGGGAACAATTGTAGTTGTTATCAGCATCTCCAGGAGAGAGAGGTTGGCGAGGAAGAAATACATGGGGGACTGTAGACGTTTATCAACACAAACAATCAGGATGATGATCATGTTTCCCAGCAGCGTCACTGAATAGAAGAAAAAGAATATGGCAAAAAGAATGCGGTGTAGCTCTTGGGATCCAGGGAAGCCTAGCAGGCAGAATTCAGTGGCACTAGAGAGATTGTCCATCACTAGATTTTGACTTTTGTTCCCAAGTTTGAGATCTGTATCAAACAGATCCTCCTGGTCATGGGATTATCCTTCTTCCTCTTGGATTAACTGTACCAGAAGACAATGGCATTCCAGAGAAAGGTTAAAGCATAGAACTTTGAGTACCAGTTCTCCACAACACCACACAGAGCCATCAGGGGCCAACAGAACAAAGGTCAGTGTCTAGGGCCAGTGTACTTGCCATCCTCAGATGTTAAAACATTACAGAACATCAATATCTCCGTATGAAAACTCGGGGATGGTGATGAGTTCTCAAAGTAGAATCACTCTTTTCTAACTGCGTTTTCTCTCAAAAGCCCTGGAAATATTGAAAGACAAGAGCCGGTACAGATCAGATGCCAAAACATCGGAAGCTCTGATACCTGGTTCTCTGTTTGTTAGTTCTTTTATCTTCTCAACTATCACCTCAGAAACTTCTTTCCAATCACCCTTCCTCATACAAGGAAGCATTCTCATTAGTGAACTCTACTTTTCTTCATAGTATTTATTATCTGATGTTATGTGTCTAATTGTTTATTGCTCTCCTCTAGTATTAAACAAGATAACCATGAAGAGGACAAATGGCAAATTCCTGCCCTGTGGAATTTATATTCAAGTGGAATATATGTGTGAAACCACACATGAGGAGTAAATAGAGTACACAATAATTAGTTCACTAGTAGTATCATGTAGAAAATATGACTAGGAAATTTAATTTTATTTGTTTTTCATTTATGACTTGAGAATATAAGTTCTATGGAAACAACATCTTCAAACTAGGATTGGAATATACAATATATATAAATATATAATATAAATATATTATAAGCAATATAATATCTTTTGCATCATATATATTATACATATTATATTATATTTTATGTTATATTATATTATATTATATTATATTATATTATATTATATTATATTATATTATATCATGTATTTTTTACCCACATAAGTAATGTGGAAATTTTTCAGCTGATGATTGTGTGAGTGGATGATATAGGTTAAGTGCTACTTGTCTGGGCCAAGACAAGTTCAGCCATAACCCTTCAGTCCTCCACACCTTAGCTTCCCCTCCTGTCTCACCTCAGCACTGTCCTTCCTCCCTGGCCTTCCTTTAAATGCCCTCTCTACTTCTCTGTGTCTGTTTTCTAATGGACGCTCTCAGACTTCAAGGCTAGAATGGTTGGAAGGGATCAATGTCTGCTTTTCTTTCACAGCCTTTGGATTACCAGCAGAAAATGAAGAAAGCAGACACAGCAAGGAGAAGTTCTCCAATCAGTACTAGAGCAGCACAGGGCTGAAAGAGCATGCTGTGTGGAGGACTCGGGCTGAGCCGGTCCCCTCTGCTGCTGCCCTCCCCAACGAGACAGCTCCATTTTCTTCAGCTTCTCCAAGAAATCCAAGTCCCAGATTGTCCACCCGATCCCTCTAGTTTCTCCTTCACAGAGGCAGAACTTTAAGAAATCACTGACCTCTTCAGAGGGACTTCATGTTGCTTCTGTTGTTCTAGAGATTAACAGAAACAAACTCCTGCCTGGCTAGTGCTGAGCTGTAGAAGCTGCTGGAACCTCCACTCGTGGTGAGGAGGGTGATGGAATCTATCCAGGAGCTTAGGAGGAAATCTAGCAATAAAAGTACTGTACAGACTTGAGAATTTGTCCTTCTCCTCTCTTCCCTTCCCCCTTTCTCTCTTTCCCAAGGGAACTTTGTCCCTGAGATTTATCTTTTTAATTAACCGAAGCTCAGAGAGTTCCCTCAGCAATCCATCTGGGGAGATCAGAAAAAAGTTTTAGTTATCTTTGTTTTTGACCAATTAAGTTGCAGGACTTTTATAAGTCTTTTAGTGAAAAAACCTGAAATCTTGTTGATCAGGGACTACTTAATCTAAGGTTGCCTTCCCCACCACCCTGTTGTCTGGAATGTGTCTCAGCCTCTAAGTAGTTCTCTTCTCAGTTCATTATCTCAGGCTCTTTCCATTATTCGAATCTAATCAGAGCCCAGATTACCTTCATCCTCACAGAGATACTGTAATTTTCCTGCAAAAATATACGTTAATATTTCCCAATGCCTCTACCTCAAGCTTAGTGAAAGCCTTAACTTGACCTCAAATCCTTCATGAAGCCTGATTTGTCCCCCATCTACATTGGGAGCCCTGCAGCCTAGTCTCAGATCAACATATGACTACCTGTCCAACAGGTTTCCTCCAGGCAAGAAGCCCATGGAAATGGTCTCTCACTTGGCAAGGACTGGTAGTCCATGGGACAGTGTGGGAATCTGCAAAATTCATGCAGCTTGCAGGCTCTTTTCTCTCTCACTATATTGGTGATACTTTGGGAAGTTTTTAATTTTACTTTGTCAATCACACATGCAAGGGCTGCAAAATTCTGTTCTTTCTCAAATTATTTTCCCCTAAGATTCAGCAGAGGGCTAATGTTTCTCAAGTCTCTTATCAGGAATTACTAACTGAAACTCCTAATCCTGGGAACTTTTCTGACTCAATAGAGACAGATACATATGAAAAAACAACATTTGGAACATTAACCATGTCTCACAGTTCTGGAAAGGAGAGCAGGATATGTATACACAGAATGGGGGAAAACCTCAGGAATACACATAATGCCAGCCGTTGAGAGTAAGTTCCCTTTGCTTTGGACACCATGCATATAGAATCAATGATAGGATCTAGTATGGCCCATTGGAAAAAATGCAATGTAAAATATGGTATGGAAAGATCCATCTTTACCATACACAGGAGCTTATATTGGTGGAAGAAGTATGGTATAGTGAGATGGGAAAAGAGTGTCTTATCCAAGGCTGCCTTTCACAGAGAGACTGAGACATGAAACCCTCTTGGAGAAAAGGGAGCCATGTAAAAGCATATCTTGCAGACATGAAAGAGTTGTTTAGGTTTAAGTATTGTTGTCCTTAAACCATTGTATCCATGTCTATTACTTTTTAACTTTGTAGCTCTAAGTAGCCACCAGCTGACATAAGTGCTGCAGAGCAGGATGTGTCTGGTTCCATGTTCAGTTAAGCCTGCAAAAATGCTGAACTCTGTGTCTAGAATAAGGTTATGTGGGGGGTGGGAAGGTGTATTGGGGGAAGCACAAAAGGGAACAGTGGGGACTTTTTAATGATTACAATGTATTCCTTAAAATAAGACCTATTTCTTAAAGTCAAAAATAGAAGCCAATAATAAAGCTGTTCATGTAACCTTGCTAAGGAACAGTCTGTTGAAATACAAATAAAAATGGCTGGAGCTATTTGGGGCCACTTGGGTGCAATCCACCTGGTAGTCAGATGTTTTCCTTGTGCCAATACCACTTCCCCACCTCAGAATGTGAACCCAAGCCAAGGCTGAACCCCGGCAGGGTGATGCCCAAACAGGGACCTGAAGGTGGTATGTATTGGGACTGAAGGGGAGAGGATCCTGCCTAAGGGTGCTGCAGACCCACCAGAAGAGCCCTTGGTTTGGGGAAGGACAGGTAATCAAAGAACGTTTGAGAATTCAGTGCAGTGCCCTGTTCCAACAGAAATGGAAGAGTATGTCTCAAAGGAAGCTACTCTTTACATTAATAGAGACAGTTAGGTATATATGAGAAAACAACACGTGGAACATTAACCATGTCTCACAGTTCTGGAAAGGAGAGTAAGGCATGCATACAAAGAGCAGGGGGAAAGCCTCAGGAATACACATAGTGCCGTGTTGAGAGTAAGTTCCCTTTGATTTGGACACCAAGCATATAGAATCAATGATAGGATCTAGTATGGTCCAAGGGGTAAAATGGAATGCAAAATATGGTATGGAAAGATCCATCTTTTACATTACACAGAAGCTTACATTTGTGGAAAAAGTAAGCATATTGTTAAAGCAAAAGGTTTAAAAGTTTCTACTAGTCAAGTCATAGAGTTTTTACAGTTTATTCAGGAAGTTTGTGCTTGGTTTCCTATGGTGCAAACACCCTTGTTATCTCATTCAGGATCTGAGAAGGAGGCAACAAGGTATCATAATTCTGATTGGTACCCCCTGCAATGGCTGATTGTGAATCATTCCACATGACCCCCTGAGAAATGGAAAAAGGGGCTGCTGGGATTTCCTGTCGCTGTGCATCAAGCCCACTAGCAGAGTGATTCAGTGGGGAAAGAACAGAAAGGATTAACTTACAAAATTCTTATGGGTGTCTGAAAATGGCTTATAGTGGCCACTTGGCTGAAATTACCGAAGGAAGCCTTGTTGACAGCATCTAAAGTGCTGTGGCAGGTCCCTGACACTAAATTGGAAATTCTAGTAGACGATCCTCTACTTTTACTTTAATTGCAACACTTGGGACAGTGTTACTAACTCACCTTGCCAGCTGCTTCCTCCGCTTGCTTCCTGCTCTAAGCACGTGTCTCTCCTTTCCTATTAGGTGGGTGTCACTATGGAGCTCTCTGCTTTGTTTACTTTTGCTATGAAAGCCATGCCAGCGTGCCAGGAAGCTTCCTTTTGCCTTACTGGTCCCCCATCACTTGGAAAGGGATGCCTTTCCTCTGGGATTGGGGACATTTCTCTCTGACCGGTCTTCTTTCAGTCTGTTTGGAGATGTCCTGGCTGGAAATTCTTGTTACCAAGACATTTACATCCTCTGCTTCCTCATAACTGTTCTTAGCTCTTTCCTAAAACTTGTCTGCACTCGCTAATTCTCATTTAAGCCCCAAAGTCTTTCCTTGGTCATTTCTTCTTGCCTTCTTCAGAGACAGCCTTAGTAGTTTCCCTTCTCAACCATGTGGTGGCCGATTTGGTTTCCTTGCTGAGCCCATTTTCATTCCTGGTGCACTATAAAGGGATCGGTAAGGTCGCCAGTCCCCCTATGAACTGGATCTATGATTACAGGTTTTATTTTGACACTAGAAAAGCTTCAATTCAAAGTCATTATTTTTAATGGCTAAACTTAACAGCGATGGAACATAAAGTCCTAGTCTTATAAAAAGCTATTAACTTATTGTAAACTGTTAAAGATAATTAAAAATACAAGTTAATGGTTAGTCACTTTATAAATGATCAAATTCTTTAATATGTTCAAAATTATGCTTATAGTCTTGCTAAATGCTGTTGTAATTAATTATTATGAAAATAAGCTTTACTTAGCCCTCTGTATAAAATTTTAAAGTTAAGCCTAAAGTAAATGATTAAAAACAAAGTTTTTATTCAGATTTATGCCTCAGAGATCTGCAAAATATGACATTTAAAATGTTTAAGCTTATAATAATAGACAAAACTGTCCCTTCTTAGTAGAAACCCTTAAGGTATACAAAATAAAAATAAAAAATTAATTGGGCAGGATAGTCCCACTTGGATTATGGAAACACTAACCCCTGGGTGAAACTGCCCCAGGCCTCACTTGTTGCCAGAGCTTTGCTCAAACTGTGGACACTTTTGGGTTGACCACCTGTTTTACCTGGTCAAAGTGAGGTCAATCTCTTAAGTTGCTCCTTTATAGAAAAAAAATCTCAGACCTGGTTCTGGTAACCAAAGGCCTATGCTGCTCTGTATGACAGTCCAAGACCTGCATACAACCACTGCCCACAATGAAACTGTGGAGACCACCAGAGCCTGGAGTAACCTGTCTAGGTAATGGGCCACTGTCATTTTAGTTGACACATAGACCATTTAGATTATATTTCCAGCTATCATTTGTTCTCTTCAGATCACTGAGGACTTTGACTGAGTGAGGCTTTAAGAGAAACAAGCACCCAGTTCCTTTCCCAGGCTTCAGCAGCCTTCTCAGTTCTCTTTTTATGTAAATTCAAGCCATAGGCCAGCCGCACTTCCCTAAAGCTACTACTAGGTCTGAGAACAATTTGCTTTGCTACCAGATTCCAAAAAGAGATAAATTCACCAAAGAGTTTTCAAAGTGACTTTTTAAAAACTACTCCTTTATTTCAAGTAATTTGCTTTGCAATAACTGCTTCAGTAATCAACCACCTGTGGCTTATAGTAAACAACAGGATAAAAAAAAGTGTAAAGCTTATGTAAGTTCTAACAATATAAAAACATAAACTGTAAGGACCTAAAAAGCTGTTCTAAGGTCTAAAAAATATAATGTAAGGTATTAAATACAGGTTGTAGAGGTCTGAGGACACAAAGGCTTGGGTGATGAGGGTCTAAAAAGGTTTTAAATTCCAGGTCTGTGGATTGAATTTATAAGGGTGTAAATAGATGGGTTAAAGTCTATAAAAATGTTTCATATTTCTTTCCCCCACTATGCTATTGTCATATTAAAACTTCAAAAGTTCAGAGTTCTAACATTAATCAATACAGTTCTGATAAGCTATTAATCTAACTCTGATAAACACTGACTATTATTATCATAGTCACAAGATCAATACTTTAAATTTCCCTTTGGTTGTTTTCTAAAGATACAGTTAAAAATGCTTCTCATTGTACTAAAAACATTTGTCTAAGCTATATACACCCAGTCTTCTAGATAAAAATAATTTTTAATGCTCTTAACAAAAATTACTTTTAAGTTCACAAATTTTTACTATGACTCAAATGCGTGAATCTACTGCCTTTTGTACAGTGTGAATTCCAGTACAGACTACAAACAATGATAATGCTAATACGCTAACATATCTGGAACTTTTGCCTGTAAATAAATAAATAAATAAATAAATAAATAAATAAATAAATGGTTTTTATAAGGTTCAGATCAACTTGGATCCACCTCTCACAGGTCAAAATGGACTTCAGACAAGTTTTGTCAATCAACAACCGGTTTCCCCACCTGCCTATTCCTAGGGGGATGGGACCTCTTCCCCTTTCCCTGATTTTTGAGACACCCCTCTCCCAGCTGCCAGGACTGTGGACCTGGAGGTCTCAAATGTACACTTAAGAAAAGCTCCCCCCAAAAGTCCTTCACTTTATTTCCTGTCCTTAATGTATATCTGTTCTAGCAGACTTCCAATCAAAGACTGTAGACTACTCCAACTACTGACTGCACATCCCTAGCCCCAGATGGTCTTACAGTACCTGGACAGTGAATAAAACAGCCTGCTCTTCCTGGATTTGGTCAACGTTCCAGCATTTTGGGTCCTCAACGACACCCTGATGTCAATAGGAAGTGGTCATAGATGATTGCATCACCCCTTGCCACTCATTCAACAATCGGATGTTAAGTTCCAAATCCAGGACATAAACAACTGAGGATCTTGTGCTTGATCAAGGTGGTAAAGCCACTCCTCCCTCTTTATTTTGGGCTGATTTCTCTGCTCTCCATACAGGTACTGCTATCTTTATTATCAATATGTGCTGCTCAGGAATAACTCACATCACAGAGCCACCTCTGTTTCACCCTGCAGCTTGGGGTTTTGAGGAAGTGAGAATGGTGGTTAATGATTCTTAACTGATGTGGGGAGATAGAGATGCTTTTGTTCATCATAAGATTTTTGGTCTCCTAAACCATACAGGACATGAAGATCCTTGCCTATCTGCTTCTCAGCTGATATCACTCCTGAGCCTGGATGTGTTTCCTGTAGCTGGAACATCCCACAGCAGTTTCCCTCTCATATAGGACATTGGTGGCTGACTCCTCTAGAGGAAATAAGGATGATAAAGGGGAAGTTTGGCTTTTCTCTTTTGTCTAAGGAGCTGATGAAACCCTCCCCACTTAAACGGCTACTACTAAAAAGAGACCAACCCAAGAGGTTCCTGATTGCTTGCCCCAGGGCAAACACAACCATCTGTGGGAGTCTGTTGGTCCTGTTATGGGGTACACAAGTTGGTTTCCTTATGTTTTTTTTTTCTGGAAAGGGTGTTGTTTATTCCCCTAAGGACATCCAAGATAAAAATTATGACTGGTCTTTTCTAGTCCCGCTCATGATGATATATAATTTCTGGCTGCCAATAGACACAGATTTCCTCAGTGGAACAATTTTTAGTAGCAGGACAACTTATTACTCATTGGTTATCACCTGGATGGGTTGTCCCCATGGTTTTGGCCAAACTTGCACCTCATCCTATTCTTCAAAGACATTTACCAGTTATTTGCGGTCACCAATTATACTTATATTAAAAAGCCTCTGCAATCCTCCACAACCATAAATGACCTTCAGGCCTGTGTTGCTGCCCCTTCTGCTATACTAATAGGTGGAGATTTGGGCTTAACAATTTTACATATTATAAAATCAAACTCTACTTACAACATTTCCTGTATTAATTATGTTATTATTAATTATATTGATCATACTTCTACTCCAGGTAATTTCCTGATTGTTAGACAACCTCCTTTTGTTTTGCTGCCTGTAAACTTATCTTTGCCTTGGTTTGATGATCCTGGTACTTATGCCATGGAGACTGTTTCCCAAGCTCTTTCTTGTCCAAAGCGATTTGTTGCAGGTTTGATTTGGGGTGTTACTACCCTAATATCTACTGTAGCTTCTATGGCAACATCTACCACTGCTCTGGTACAGAAAGTACATACAGGTGATCATGTTAATAACTTATTCAAAAATATTTCTCTGATACTTGCTATACCTGAAAGTATAAAGGGTTAGTGGATGGGTTAATGTTTTAGAAGAGGCTATATTATACATGGACACTCAAATTCAAAATACAAAGGTCAGACTCATGGCTTCTTGTCATGCAGCATATAAATGGATCTGTGTTACTCCTTTGCCATATAATGACACTGATTTTTCTTGGAAGCAGATTCAAGCACATATTAAAGAAATTTGGAATAGTTCTGATTTGGATAATAATATTCCTGATTTATATAATCAGATTTCTACTATCTTGAATGCTCACTTACAAATGTCTTCTCCAGAAGGGATTGCTGCCTCCTTCCTTCCTTCTATCCAGTCTTATGTTTCTGCTAGGGATTTTAGGCCTTTTATTGTTAATCTGGACACTACAGTAGGATTATATTTTTTATTTTATTTTACAATACTATTCAGTTCTATATAACAGCTGCAGATTCCCTTGTTCTCCCCCTTCCTGCCCTCCTCCCCTTCCCCCCAGCTCACCCCCCATTGCCACCTCCTCCAGAGCAAAGCCTCCCCCAAGGACTGAGATCAACCTGATAGACTCAGTCCAGGCAGGTCCAGTCCCCTCCTCCCAGATTGAACCAAGCATCCCTGCATAAGTCCCAGGTTTCAAACAGCTAACTCATGCAATGAGCCCAGGATACAGTAGGATTATTTTTTATCCTTGTTATTCTTTTTCCATTCATCATCAAATGTTTGTGTTCTGCCTTGGATGCTGTGACCCATACCATCTGCCTCATTATTTTAAGAAATATAAAAGGGGGAAATGTTGGGAGCCCTGCAGCCTAGTCTCAGATCAATATATGACTACCTGTCCAATGGCAAAGTACCCGTGGAAATGAACTTTCACTTGGCAAGGACCAATAGTCCACAGAACAGCCAGCATAGGAATTTGCAAAATTCATGCAACTTGCAGGCTCTTTTCTCTCTCATTTTATTGTTGATCTTTTGGGCAGTTTTTAGTTTTACTTGGTCAATCACACATGGAACAGCTATAATTCTCCCTGGAAATTCTGTTCTTTCTCAAATATTTCCTCCTAAGATTCAGCAGGGGGCTAATGTTTCTCAAGTCTCTTATCTGGAATTAACTAACTACAACTCCTAATCCTGGGAAATTTTCTGACTCAATAGAGACAGTTAGGTACATATGAGAAAACAACATTTGGAACATTAACCATGTCTCAGTTTGGGAAAGAAGAGTAAGCCATGCATACACAGAATGGGGAAAAGCCTCAGGAGTACACAATAATGCCAACTGTTGAGAGTAAGTTCCCTTTGCTTTGGACACCAAGCATATAGAATCAATGATAGGATCTAGTATGGTCCATTGGAAAAAATGCAATGTAAAATGTGGTATGGAAAGATCCATCTTTACCATACACAGGAGCTCATATTGGTGGAAGAAGTATGATATAGTGAGATGGGAAAAGAGTGCCTTATCCAAGGCTGCCTTTCACAGAGAGACTGACATGAAACCCTCTTGTAGAAAAGGGAGTCATGTAAAAACATATCTTGCAGACATGAAAGAGTTGCTTAGGTTTAAATATTGTTGTCCTTAAACCATTGTGCCCATGTCTATTAATTTTTAACTTTGTAACCCCAAGTAGCTGCCAGCTGACATAAGTGCTGCAGAGCAGGATGCATCTGGTTCCATATTTAGTTAAGCCTGCAAAACTGCTGAACTCTGTGTCCAGAATAAGGTTATGTGGGGGGTGGGGAAGTATATTTGGGGGAAGCAGAAAGGGGGACAATGGTAGCTTTCATAATGGTTATGATGTATTCATTAAAATGTGATGTAAATATGTATTTTCTTAAAGTCAAAAATAGAAGCCGGTAATAAAGCTATTCATGTAACCCTGGTAAGGAAAACTCTGTTTAAGTATAAAGACAACTTGGGCTATTTGGGGCCACTTGAATGCAATCCACCTGGTGGTCAGATTTCTCCCTTGTGCCGACACCCCTTCTCTGCACCTGAGCCAAGACTGGACCTCAGCACATCTATTTTCCAGTGGGTCTCGCAGCTAGTACTGTGACCCTCAGGATACTGTAGAGAAGTTTTACCAGCAAGTCTACTTCCACTCTGCAGAATGTCTTGGGTTTTCCCTCTTCTAAATATATGTACATCAGCATGTGCTCCGGCGAGGCTCTTACCATCACTTTTTTTTACGGTGTGTTGCTGAATCCCCAGCTGGACCACTTCCAAGTGGGGAGAGCAGAAGGAAGCCTCTGCAGACAGCTATGCTCACAACCTGGAAGAACTGACAAAATGCAAATCAGAAATCTGTTTGGTGCTGGAGAAAGCAGAAAATGTGTGCATTATAAAACATTTGTCTGAGTTTAGGTTCTCATTTTAAGTGTGCCTATTCACTCTGAAATGTCAATTGGCACCTAAGGGGATAAATTGGGAATAATTTTCCTTCCTGATTTTTTAAATTGCTAAAGCCCAACCAGCTTGACACGTAATTTTAGAGAAAATTTCTAACTATGGATCTCCATATTCCTTTAAAGAGAGTGCTGTGGAAATCTGTTGCACAACCTCTCCCCTCTCACTTAACAAGATATAAAAGACATAGTTCCATAAAAATGTATTATTGCACCCTCTTCTCTTACATAATATTCAATTGTATTGATATTTTATTCATCTTTGGCAAACATTTAGTTTATCGGCTTCTGTGGTTTTCCATGGTTTTTTGTTCTATAAAGGTACCATAAGTACTATTATATATTTATAAATACACACACAATTATTTTTCAGAAATAGATTTCTACAGTTGGAATTTCTAGGTCAAAATGTAGAAGAATTAAAACTATTGCTTTCATCTGGCACAAAATTACATTCCCGCAAGTTTGGCTTCATTCCCTTGTATACCTTACCCACTGTAATTGGAGGTATAATTAAATTTTTATTTTAATTATGAACTTCAGAGAACAACTTAAAATACATTAGCAAAGAAATCATTTGGTGAACCTGATAAAATGAAAAAATCTTTTGAACAATAAGAAGTACCTAAATTAATTCAAAAGCAAATGGAACTGAATATCCCTATGTATGTTAAACAAATGAAATTCATAGCTAAAACCTTCCTACACAGAGAACTGCAGATCCAGATGGCTTGCCTTATATATCCTATCAAATATTTAAGTTAAAAAAAATCATGGGAACCTACACTTCTCGTCTTCTAGTAAGTTGAGAAGGGAACACTTTCAAATTAACTTCATTAGGTCAAAATGATCTCCACACCAACATCATTACCGGAAAATACATCTCCTTAGCAATATCGTAATGAGCACAGGAGAACATAAGTTCTAAATCCAGCAGAAAGCAAGGAGAATCCATAATTAAAGTGTTATGACTTATCCTAGAAATGCAAAGCTGACAACCCTAAGAGATAAATCAGGTAATTCAGCATGTTAACAGGATCAAAAGGGAAAAACTATTGACCATTTCTAGAGAATCATGAAGGACATTGGAAATAAATAAACATCCATTGATTCAGAGCTCTGAGCAAACTATAAACAGAACATGTCTTCCTTAAACTGATAAATAAAATCTATATAAAAAAAACTAACACTAAATGCCATCAAATTCATAATGAAAGACTTACTAATGTCCTTATTTGGGAATTGAGGGAAAGATATCTATTCTGAACACCTCTATTGAACAACATATTAGAAACTGTAGCCAATTCAATAAGACAAGAACATTAAATGAAACCTTCAGTGGGGAAAAATAATATTGTATATGTATAAATGTGTAGTCAGATTTCCTGTGTTCCTGGCCTGCCAGTGGTTGGGACAAATTTCTCCCACTCACATCCCCCAAGTAAACACACAGAGGCTTACATTAATTATAACTGCATGGCCATGACTCAAGCCTTTTGCTAGCTAGCTCTTATATCTTAAATTAGCCCGTAACTATTAATCTATGTATCACCACGTGTTCCATGGCTTTACCTGCGTCCTATTACATGTTGCTCTTTGGGCGGCACACTGGTGTCTCTCCCTGCCTTCTTTGAATTTCCCTGTCTCTTTCTTTGAATTTCCCACCTGCCTCTAAGCTGCCTTACCATAGGCCAAACAGCTTTATTTATTAACCAATCAGAGCAACACATATTCGTAGCATACAGAAAGATATTCCCCCATCATAAATGGGATAGTCTTACATTTTGAAATCCATAAATTCACTAAATAATATCATCAAAGGCACAGAATAAAAGATAGATGTGTAAAAATCTATAATTCCTCAGTACCTTATCATTTCATTATAAATGAAAAAACTTTAAATATGAAAACATGAAGAAAACTGAGGAATATAGTTAAGTAGCTATATTTAAAAGATATATCTAAAATTATGAAATCCTGCTGAGACAAATAAGACCTAAATAGATGGTGAAATATTATATTTTCATACATTAGAAGACTCAATTATTCTAGAATATCTATTCTTTTCAAATTATATTTGAAATTTATTCAAAACCCTTAAAAGGCTTTTCTCTGACGTAATCTAGTACAACTCCTACTCTATCCAATGTCATCTACAATCCCTGACAGGGTGCCACTTCCTTCAAGGGCTTTAGCCCATACTGTTCTAAGATTTACACAGTAATACCAGGTATCAAGTAACCATCACTTTTGCAAATGCTCCCTATAATCTCTGCAAACACGCCTAAGGGCCATGATACATGCTTTTCAGATGTTCTTAGAATGGATGCTACAGTGCCTTGCTATGACATTACACAGGACTAAGATATTCTTTCTTCCAGCCCACAACTGAAAATCTCTTAATAATTACCATGCAAAAGAAAAACACCTCCCCAAGAATATGTGCCTTCATCTAAGACTGCCTGTACCCAAAGCCCCATTGATTCAGACAAAGAAATGGCCAGATCCTAACAGTCAGCACAAGAGACAATTCTGGACAGCTGTGAAAAGTCATTCTAGCTCCAAACTTCCCATGGAATTAAAACCTTTGAGACAACCTCATTACTTCCAAATCTTAGATAGCCATGTAGTTTCCTTCTCAACATGGTTCACCATTCATAACTGCGTATGTGCACACATTTGTATGTGTATGCACCTGTGTATACCTTTTCTTTTCTTTTTGGTTACTTCTCTTTTTCTTCTTCATAAAGTACCTCACTGTGTTGACCTCTTTAGCGCCAAACAAAAATGTATGATCCTTCTGCCTCAACCTACCAAATAATAAATGTTAGACAATGTCAGTCTTCATTAAATATGCCTCATTAAAGAAGATATTATATTTGCTCTTTTCCCTGATACAACCTTAGCACAGTGAGAAAAATAACTGCTGTTCAAAAACTATTCCTTCATACAAGCCCCTTGGAAGTCTGGGTCAAAATACATAGTATGGTCTAATACATTTTGAGCTACAGAGTAAGTAAGGCCAAACCAAAACAAAATGTTCTTGTTAAATTTTCTTTAATATCAATTTTGAGTAGGATTTATTTTCTATGTTTAAAAATAGTTATATTTCTCCTTAATGAATGGGTTGGCTTGCAAGAGAACTTCAAAGAGACCTTTATTTATGATGCTTTTATTTTTCTGTTATTATGCATATGCATAAATATTTCAGCATTATGAGGTTACATTTAACAGTCTTTAAGGCTCCTGGGAACTGTGTTTTCTTTAGAAAAAGCCTACATTCATACTGCAAAGTAATTCTTTAAAAAATCTCATTTGCTACTTTTTACTTCAAATCTGTTTAAACCATCTGGAATTTATTTTTTGTAAGCATGAGCCATAGATCCTGGGTGGTTTTTATCACATGTTCTGTCAGTGCTGTATGTATTTCTAGGATAAGGTAATGGAGGAAGGAACACGGACAGAGAGAAAGAAGGAAGAGAGAGTGAGAGAGCAAGAGAGAGCCTTTGTTTAGAAAGATGCTATGATGAAAAACAACAACAACAACAATAAAACAAGCTCCTTGACCTAGATCTGACCAAGGAGAGTAGGAGTCCTATTTGGCTAGGAGAAACAGAGATTATAAATTAATAAAGACCATAATGAAATTAATGAAGAACAAAGAATGTCAGCAATGGAAAAAGTTGTCTTTCAACACACTGTTTCTCACATGGTGAGTCTGACAGTCAAGGAAAACTTGGTAGCTTGTTAGGTCATATGGTGATTTACTAGTTGAGTTATAATGTGAAAGCAGACAATCCTCATTCCTAAGTCAACCTTCTATAGGTTGGACAGACATGCTGTCAGCAGGGACTCATGCCCCACACTGTGAGAGCATCAGATGAACTAGCTTCCAAAGGCTCTACCACCTAGAAAAATTCTCAAAAAGAGAATTCTTTATACATTGGTCTGATAATGTAAACCAGGTATTTTAACCCAGTCCTGGATCCTGCAAAGCAAATGTCTCTACTGGTATAATAGAGGACTGGCTGCTTCAGGGGTAACCATCCAATTTCTAGATGGATGTGAGGCTTGCTCCATAAGACAGAATTTGTGCTTGGTACTGTAAGCCTGGTCAAAAGTCCATGATTGGGGAATTCATACACCTCAAGGAGGAGCATACTATTGTTGTTTTGCTAAATGGTCATGTTTTCAACCTGCCTTCTTAGTATTATTTTTATGCCTATATACCTGTTCTGCTGTCAGCATTGGTGACAGAAGCTTTTTGTGGTGACTAGTGGTTAATGTTGAGATTCATAACTGGTCAAAGTGCTGAGAATAAGAGACTGAGAGTTCAGCCTTAAGTGGGACATCTACATCAACTCCTTGCCATCAAGGCCCAGGGAGTATTATGGAAGAAGGGGCAGAAATAACATAAGAGCTCTAAGCTGATAAAGAATGTTATAAAATGTCCTCTGGACATGGAATGGCCACTGTATTTATGAGCTCACAGTAGCCCATGATCGCCTGTACAAGACCCATATAAGATTCGGTTATAATTCCTGCAGAGTTGAGGATGGATTCGTGAGGCACTAGCCATAGCTAAGGACCTATTGGCAGATGATGGCTGCTGAGATAGGGAAGACTCATTTTTCTTTCAGACTGTGGCCACTGGTAGGTTAGTTATGCTCTTGGGGATGGCTCCGCACCCATGCACATGCATGCAGTACTAATTGGGTTCAGTAGGCTATAAAAATATTTCTTAAAATATAGGACATTGTAAGAGGCATGGATGAGGGCAGTTGGAGGGGAGGAGTAGGAGCTGATATGATCAAAATACATTGTATAGATGCATAAAAATTTCAAAAAAAAGTATTTAAGAATCATTATTTAAAACAAAATCCATTCTTTGAACTGAAGAAATCACATATTACCATATACTAGTTGCTCAATAAACACCAAAACAATGAACATGGATTACCTTTATAAATAACAGAAGTTTAGGACATAATGGACACTTACTTTATGAGCTAGAGTGTGTAGCTTGCTACAGTCTTAGTGCTTAGGAGATTGGATGGGATGGGGTGCAAAGGGGTCTTAGTCCCTATGTCCTCACAGCTGAGTTCCTCAAGCTGCATACACTTGCTCAGTCTATAACTGAGTACATGGCCTAAAGGTCCTCAGAGGGCATGAATAAGCTAGAGAAGAGCATCTACTATGAAAAATTGACTTGCTCCTCCCACCTCCTTAACATTTTTCATGCTCTACATGTTCCAGAAGACATGTGACTACATATATCTTACATACAATTTCTCACTTAAATTTGAAGATGCAAGGGAAGTATTAGTATTCCCATAATATTGGGGCTATTTTTATGGCATAAAATTCCCTGTCTTTATATGGAATGTGTCTAGTCAATGAAGCCTTAGTGAACACCCACTGTGTAAACATACATTTCAAAGTCAAGCCTAAAGAGCCAAGAAACACACACACACACACACACACACACACACACACACATCCCAGTGCTTTTAGAGTCCTGGGATGAACACACTTTACCTCTGGGTGCTGTCTGAAAGAATAGGTACATGGCTTTGTTAAGCATTACGTCAGCATCACTCAAACTGGAAGGCTCCTTGCTTTCCACAATAAGAACCAAATTGGAGTTTTAGATCCCATCACCAGGCTAAAAGTTCTAAATGTCAGCAAGGCTAAGGGTTTTTGTTGTTTTTTGAGGGGGTAGGGTGGGGACAGAAACAGAGATAGACAGAGACAGAGGGACAGAGACAGGGAAGACGAACAGCATCAGGCACACTCACTTTAGGAAGGGAAGTACAGCGGGAGGAATGTTCTCTGATTTCCCCACAGACTCCAGCCTTCCAGCTGCACATCAATCATAGAGACTGCTGCCTCAGGATGTAGAGAGAATTGCTCTTTCCTCATCAGAGACTCATTCTGAAGTTCTGGCACATTTTAGCTTGTGAAGTCACTTACCACTCCCTCTGGAGCCCCAGTGCCAGGACTTTTTGCTGCACACTGAAAAGCCATGTCTCTATGGCAGAACCTGAGAAGAGTGGGAGGCTCCTGTGCTACCCCAAGACAAACTCCTCAATAAATGCTGTGTTTGCTAAGATGCACTGACCAGGTTTGAGGACCAAATAATGAGCTAGGATTGGATTTAGGTTGAACCATCAAAGTTGAACACTGAAGTTAGACCTGCTGTTGGGTTTAATAGAAAGTCTCATGCTTTACTGCTTAAAGGTCAATCCCAGTCCTGAAACACAGAGCTCTGGGAAGGTCCTTGTGGCCGTAAAGGAATAGCTAAAGTGTTTCTCCTTGGTACTCCATTTGCTCCACTGTCCAGTATATAATTTACAGATTCATTCCGTTAACTAGATTCAAGTGTGCAACCTGAAAGAGATGTGGTGCTGTGCACAGACAGGGACACAAACACCATCGCACACACAGACCTTCACCTCACTTCCACATTAAAGCAGAGTGAGATTAGAAGGAATGGGAATGATAATTTTCTTTGTCAGCAGTAACAACTCCTATTAGTGAACTCTTTCTCTGTGGCAGCCGTTATCCA
Source organism: Peromyscus leucopus (assembly GCF_004664715.2). Classification (NCBI taxonomy): domain Eukaryota; kingdom Metazoa; phylum Chordata; class Mammalia; order Rodentia; family Cricetidae; genus Peromyscus; species Peromyscus leucopus. The sequence goes on along the minus strand of NC_051065.1, from coordinate 45,693,292 downwards.
GTTGGAAGTGTATATATCACCATTGCTTTTATTTTACAACTGAGGAAATTGAGGCTCCAAAAGCAGTGATACTGGCCAAGGAGTAATTATCAGTGCCAGGATTGAAACCCAGGAAGTCTAGAGTCCATGCTACTGTCAGCTCCCTTCCAGAGGAAGCCGGGTCAGGGAAGAGGTGCAGAGGGGTGCTGGTGCACCCAGAACAGCCCAGCTGTTTGCACACATTTCATTACATCTTTTGAGCACTGTTAGAGCAGTGGCATCCCAGTCATCTTTCCGGACGCCCAGAGCTTGGGTCTAGATGTCTTGACAGATTTCTGCCAGCAGTCATTGTAAGCATGCAGCAGATGGTCACCTCAGTGATCCAATGTATCACCGCTCTCCCTTGGTCCATGCACAGAATAGCTTTGCTGCTGACAGAGAGCTGGAGATGAGACTCTGTGAGGGTTCTCAGCAGTCGGGCATCCAGAAAGTCTTTCAGAGTTTCATAGGTAGTTTGACCTGTGTTCTGTCCTGTCTCTGACCATGCCCCAGTCACTAATAACACCAAGTCCAACTCCATTTGAGGATTTCTGGATGACTTCCATTAATTCTGACCTTCCTTCTTTCTGCAGTAATCTCTAGATTACTCCTGCCTCAGGGTTCCTGTTCCTTTTTTTTTTTTTTTTTTTTTTTTTTTTTTTTTTGTCCCCTGCTTCCTAGCTGGTTGTCTTAGTCTGCTCCAGACACCCCTCCAGCTTTCTCTCTGCAGTTCTGTGTTTATTGTTGCCTTTTGTTTTTCTCTTATCTAATTGCTGCTCTTATAACTCTTGTCTCGGGGGTCACAATACCCACACCCACACTTTGCTTTCTCTGCCATCTGTTCTCTGAACCTCTGCCTGTCTTTGTCTTTGAACACAAAGAGCATAGAATTTCACACAGAAACCGTAAAAGCAGACCAAGGCAATCTGGATGGAATCACCAGAGCATTTGCTGTTGTGAGCTCATGCTGAACAAATAAGCAACTCAAGTGTTGCGATGCTTAGAACAACCGGGTTTATTTCTCACGAAAGCCACATGTGTGTCATTGTCCAGGAAGCAGGCTGTGCTCACAATTACCCCTCAGGGACTCAGACCAACAGAAGCTTTATTTTAATACATTCTTCTATCCACAAAGAGGATAGTGGATCAAATGCTGACTCTTAAGGCTTCTGCTAAGGAATGGCCTACATTGTGTCCACCTACATCAATCTCACCCAAGCAAATCACTTACCCACCCCTGAGCTCAAATGCAGCAAAATCATGTGGTATTCCTACTAAGAAATTACTTTAAGGAAGGACCACAAGTATGAGTGAATGTAATGTCTCAAGAATCTTGGGTTTAATTTTCAATGAGTGTGAGTAATGTCAGTGAAACTGTTTATTATTGGGGTCATTTCATTACTATTCTTGGTGTGAGATAGAAGAAATGAAGTTTAGCCGGGCGGTGGTGGCGCACGCCTTTAATCCCAGCACTCGGGAGGCAGAGCCAGGAGGATCTCTGTGAGTTCGAGGCCAGCCTGGCTACAAGTGAGTTCAGAAAGGCGCAAAGCTACACAGAGAAACCTGTCTCGAAAAAAAAAAAAAAAAACAAAAAAAAAAAAAAAAAAAAAAAAAAAAAAAAAAAAAAAAAAGAAATGAAGTTTATTGGGTTGGTAAAATCATAGCTTGAATCTCAGCCCTCAATACATGATTTAGAAACATAGAGCTTAAGTGCTCTGTGGATTCTATATATTCTTCTGTAGGAAGCTAATATAGGGATTATCAAGCCAGGCATGTTTGAACAGATTCCCAACACCTGGGAAACGGAGGCAGGAAGAAACAGAATTCACAGCCAGCTGTGGTTACATAGTAAGTTCACTGCAAGCTGGGGCTACCTACTATGCTATCTCAAAACATACATACATACACACACACACACACACACACACACAAACACACACACACACACTAATTCCATGATTATTATAAATCCAGGAATGTGAATTCCTTTCCCCCTATGTTTCTTACAATTTTCCCAAATAATTAATTAGCATAGTATCTTCTTTTATATAGTGGATATTAAATAAATGGTAATTAACTGATTATGTGCAAGTATTATTTGCATTAAGGTGGTAAGGCAAAAATAACAGAAAATTGAGGCTGAGTCTTTGTAATCAAACGTTATTCAAATTAAACCCCTGACACATAGTAATTGATTTTTAGTAACAATTATTAATAGGATTGAAAAATTGAAAGTAATTCTTGTCAGGTATATGGAATGTCGACATTTATCATGGCTAACACTGGAGTCCAGTACACTCATAATAAATTTATCTTGCTCTTATTCTTACCACTTTCTTATTCTGACAAATTAGAACATTAATGGAAAATGTAGCATTTTTCTACTGCTCTGAGCTTGAGGATGGAAGATGTCTGTAGAAAGAAAACAAACACAAATGGGGAGAGTCTTGAGTTGCTTAGAAAATCCTCATAGATGAGTGAGTTCTTATAGAAATGTCTCTTGGTGAAATATTTCAAGGGAAGATGGATGACTCTGAGAAGTAGACATTCATTATCAGATGATACACAAACAAAAATTCATCTCACAACTTAAATGATGCATTGCAATATATCTAAAAATCTAGATAGGCTATGTGGTTTTAAATTATGTGACAAGTATGTCAAAAACAATCTATAATTAATATCTGCTTTAGAAGTCTCAGCAACTTCTGAGAAATATATCCCCTCCCATGGAATGCGACTCAAAGCCAATAAAGAAGTGGTTCATTATCTGCATAACATTCATTCCACTATTGGCCTGATGGGCCTAGAGTCTGAGATCAGTCATAAAGGGTTAAACTTGGCAAAGCAAGATGGTTCTAAAGACTTGTAATGTGTATATAGAATAGGGAGATGTTAATTTTATAATTATAAATTTTATTAGCCTGAAAATAATTAGGTTTCATAATAACATATTTCTTTTACATGATGATTTTTAAAAAATGTTTATTATATGCTAAAGATTAAAAATATGATTTTTAAAAAGAGCTTCAAAGGAAATGCTCTTGTGAGTGGTTAAAGCTGATTCCAGAAGTCATAGATTTTCAAATCAAGTACTAGGTATAATATGACTGTCTTTAAATTATTGGTCTGAGGTCCTCGAGCTCCCATAATGTTCCATGAAGTTGCAGTTGTTCGTGGCTGTCCACCAGAAGGACAGTAAGACCCTACTTCTGAAGGCAACACACCCTCTTGAAAATGGATGAACAGAAATCATACTGGAATTGAGCTGGATCATTTTCTCTGCTGGCTAGTTCTCATGCCACCAGAAGATGGTATACAAAGAGTTGGAAGAAAAAAAGCTCACCAGTGATCACACCCAGCTGTGGCTCCTGCATGCTATAATACTGAATGCCCTGAAACACTAGGCCCACCAGGCCAATAGTGGGATGAATGTTATGCAGATAATGAACCACTTCTTTATTGGCTTTGAGTCGCATTCCATGGGAGGGGATATATTTCTGGCATTGCAGATCTGCTCAAAAGCCTACTAAGGTAGTCACAGGCCCCGAGGGAAATCAACTACTGACATTTTACTGAATGGACATGTAGTAAAACTGCTTACTAAATATTTATGCTTATAACCATAGAGTAGTACAGATGTCATCCCTGGTCAGAGAAGCCTCTTTTGGCAATAGGTGATGGTTAAACCATGGACTCATAATGATCAAATTGCTGAGAATAAATGAAGGCTGAGGGCTCCAACCACACGTGTCAACCCCTCTAAGACCTTGGGAGCATCTCTAAAGAAGACCTGGAAGAACGGCAGACTCTAAAGATGGGTAGAGGTGCATCTAGGTCTTTTTCCTGGTTATGACATGGCGACTATGGTCATGAACACACAACAGATGTGACCACCTGCACTGAACCTAAAAGAGCGTTTTTAAATAAAATGTTTGTTGTTGCTGCTTCTCCTGGCTTCTTTGCACTCCCCTTCCATCACGTGTACACTTCCACTCTGAGTATCCTTTCCAGTCTCATGTCACCTGTGACCTTTTGCCTCCTTCCTCTCCCTACTCCAGGTTTTCAACACCTCTTGTCCACATATGCTAGCCTCCTACCTAGTTTCATTCTTTATAACCAGTTTTACAGCCCTTATTCACATACATACAATAATGAAAGTTGGGATCCACTTAAGAGAAGGAGCATGTGATGTCTATGTTTCTAAGACTTGGTTACTTTACTTAATATAACACTTTCCAGTTCTAATTCATTTTCTTAAAATTCTATAATTTTACTTTTCTTGGTAGCTAAATAAAATTCCATTGTGTATATTTGCCACATTTTCACTATCTATTCTTCAGTTGATGGGTGTGTAAGCTGGTTACGCTTCCTTGCTGTTATAAATATTGCAGCAATGATTTTATTTCTTATATGCTTTTGTTCATGCCTATGACTCAGGTAATATTTGTCATAGGAAACAAAATGTCTGCCTACACTGGACATGGACTAAGAAAGAGGAGTGACATTGTTGTAAAAATAACCTTGATTTTGAATGTTATAGCTTCTTTCTCTCTAAAAGGGGACTGAAAAAGAAGAGGGTGGGTTAATAACATTCTCCTCTTCAGGATCAGCTACTAAACAGAAAAGCCTAACCATTAAAACAACAAAATGTTTCTGGTTTATTGTGACTGCTTTTTAAAATTCCATGAGTCTTTTGGCATTATCCTCAATCACAACAAATGGGATCCTTCCTCTATGACATGAACTGCTTTGGCAAGTAAGATATGGCAAAAGAGACACTCCTGATATCTTAGGACAGTATATAAAGGTTATTCAATGTTGGTGGGACTGGAGAGATGGCTCTGTGGTTAAGAACACTTGCTGCTCTTACAGAGGACCAGGGTTCAGTTCAGTTCCCAGAACCCACACAGTGACTGAAAACCACCTGTAACTCCAGATCTAGGGAATCTTATACTCTCTTTTGGCATATTGGGCACCAGCATACATGTGGTACACACACATACATGCATGTAAAACACTTACACACAAACCATTTTTTAAAAGTTACTCAATGTCAGCCTCCTTTTATGGAAAGTCTCATTTTGTAGCCATTTGCCACCACATGAAGCATTCCACTACCCTGAGCCCATCAGGCTAGTGAGGTCATTAAGTCTCAAACCCACTAGCTTTTATCTGCATATCTCTCCTTGAAGTATCACACAATGTAAATAAAGCATCTTGAATCCTCAAGACCAGCCACCCAACACTGAAAACTTTCCATCTTGCTGCTTGGTATCAAAGACTCCTCTTGATGAGCCCCATCCAAATACTTCATGCAAACATTATTGAGACATGAAATAATCATTGGTGTTTTGAGCTACTAAAAATTGGGGGTTAGAAATAGTCGACCATATAACTAGAAACCATGACTTCTTCCTTAACCTCCTAGAGCTTTGCCTACCATTCATTTTGCCTTACAGGGATGGTTAACTTTTCTGTGTCTCTTCATGTGTCAGAGCTGAGGGATGACAACCTCCTCCTACCTCTATCCAGAGTAGAAATCTGCAACAATGTGCTGAGAAACAACTGGAGATGAGGAAGAGATACAAAAACATCAAGAGTCAGAGCAATAACGTGGCTCCCTGGGAGCCAGTAGATGTAATGAACACGGTGTTCCTGAAGCATATAAAGAAAAGAGAGGACAGAGAGATGACTTGGCAGGTGAAGGTGCATGCTGCCAAGTCTGACTACCCGAGCTTTGTACCTGGGATTCTCGGAAAAAAGAGGCTGACTCCTGCAAGCTGATCTCTGAGATCTATGTGTGCACCATGGCATGTGCACACAAATATACAGACTAAATAAATGTAAAAATAGTGAAAGAAAGCAAAATTCAGAGACTTTCCCTTCTTTCTTCAACAAGAGGTATTAAATTAAGTCAATGTTTTTGTCCCAACTGCCAAACAGGTTTGTCCTCTTCATCGACCCCTTCTCTACCACACTACCCTCATATCACCCCAAGTTTGTTTAATGGAACCATTTAGAGAAAAGCATAGATGAGCTGCAATAATACTGGGACCAAAATTCAATGTTGTGTATCCAAGAAAAAGAGGACACCAGAGAACTATTTGGCTAAATAGTCTGGCGCAGTGTAACAAGATAGAATCTGATAATACAAGTAAAATGTTAAGGAAATATGTAGGGCAGAATCTTAGTATGGATGTGTATCAAAATGTTTTATTGCAATCCCTGGACTCTGTGCTTTTTTTCTCTAAAAATGGGAAGCCAAAGATGATATTATCTAACTTCCTCTGGGAACATATGCATACCCTCCCCCACTTTAAACATTTTCTTTAAATTTTCAAAAATGCAACAATGATTTCATTAAAAACTAATAGAAGCAAGTAGATTAGGTTTTCAGTGACTGATGAGCAGGCATATTTTACTGGCTGTGTGCACAAGGGTTTTGGAAGTATGCAATAAAAACTTGGGTATGATTATTAGATACCACCTGACAGAAGAAAAGGAGATATCTTAGTTTTATATTTCCTAACACTTTCCAGGTTGCTTTAGATGGCTGTCCTCCCCAAACATGGGACCTAGCATATAGCAGAGCTCATTAATAGTCAAATTTGACAGCATTGGTTTGCAGAATCCCAAAGTTCTTTTTGGCTTTGCAGTTTCAGGGAATGAGGACGAAGCAGTTAAGACAAAAGACTACCATGAGAATCAACAGGAAAAGTTTTGTGTGTTCAACTGCCATTTGCTTCTGTTTAACACAGAGAAACAAGAAGCTGCCATAAACACTCAGAGCACAGGTCAAGTGGAAGTCCAGAGTGGAAGATTTCACTCAGTCAGAAACTTCAGGGCTACTGGCAATGGTGTTAGTATAGGAATCAATCGTAGTTATCAAAGAAGTAAAAAAATGAAAATATCCACTGAAAAGAAGTAAAACTATATGAAAATAAATTACTGATGGAGAGATCCACAGGAACTAAAAACTCCATCTACTCAGATAATCATGAGAATAGCTGTATTTTCCTAATCATCTTAACAAATGAAGGAAGAAATTAAGAAAAGGAATACATGATGGGTCTTCAATGCTGAGGAATCCCAGGAGACAGAAATAAGAGGCACTAAAGTAATTCTTTTAGTCCCTAAAGTCCCAACATTTCCTGTTTGGAAAGATTGTTGAAGAAACAAAAATTAACAGTGTTACACATACTTCTGGTCTCAAAGGAAATATGGACATATTTAGAATCATATTCTCAGCATATGCTTATTACTCTATGAGTATTCAATAGAGTTAAGGCTTCATAATTCTAGATGAATGCATGAACTTGTAAACAAATAAATGAATCTGCTCGAGAAGAGGCTCTCGAAACACCAAAGCTACACCAGTTCCGTCCTCATAGGTAGGACAATAGCCTCTCAATGATGTCATACACTTATCACCAGGCTAGGTGACTATGTTGTTTCACATAACTAAAACTACTACTGTAGAACCTTCCTAAAACATATCCATACACACACATACAAAGTGTCAAGTGGAGGCTACAAAATCTAGGTGCTACAGCTACCAAATAAAAAGCCTAGTCTTAGGAATGGGTTACTTTTGTAGAGGTTGCTCAGTGTGGTCTTACAAGTCCTCAAACATTACAGGCTGTACTGCCAATGCTCTTGGTTTCCTTCCAGAACCTGACATAAATACTTCATTGCTGAAGATACCACACATTCAATTCATGGAGCATGGAAAAATAAAAACCTGGTACTAACTTAGAAGCTTTATCCTTATTGGCTAGCTTTCATAGTGATGGAAGGTGCTATGAACACTACCAGAGAAAAGAAGTAATCATCACTGTTACCCAGGTGTGAATCCTGTTAGCTACAGTAACAACTAGGCTGGCAAGATATGCCCACTGGTATGATAGTGGCACAAACGCTGTGGGAGTAACCAAGTACTTTATAGTTGGATTTATGACCTTTCTCATAAGATGAAACCCATACCTGGCACCATTGTCGGGCCAAGAACCTATGTCAAGGCAGATCAAATACCTTAGAAGAGCACATACTACTATTATTCTGTAGTATTAATATATGCTACAGATTATAATATCAAAACACACCTAATCATCTGTCATCATACCCATAGATTGAGGTATCTTTCAGCTCTTATCACAGAAGCTTCTGTTCATAAATGACAATCAACACAGTGACCATAAACTAACTGGATAAGATGCAGAGGACAAGAGACTGTAGAATGTTCAACCTTGAATAAATCATATATACCTCACCCACATACATAATCTGAAGACAGAGATATCATTAAGGAAGAGGTGGTAAAAGGAGTGTAAGAGCCAGATATGGTGGATGAATATAAGAAAACAGTGTCTCCTGAACATAATAGGACAGCTACACACACACACACACACACACACACACACACACACACACACACACACACACACTCACAGTCCTTGTGACACCATGCACAAGACCAAATCCCATCATAGAGATGGGAATTAGACATGAAGTGCCATCCCTAGCATAGGAGCTATTGACATGTCTTAGCTGCTGCTGGGAGAAGAGACAGTTTTCACTAATCATGTAGTTCCTGATAAGTCGGCCACACTTGAGTGGAAGGCCTCATTTCCATGAATATTTGGCAAGCACGAACTGGTATTGGTGGAGAGAAAAAATGACACAAATTTGAGTGGGAAGGGAGGAAATGATGGATCTGGGAGGATCTGTACGACAGAGGGTGACTATGAACAATGCATATTAAAAGAATGCAGAGGTATAACTGTTGCAGCAAAAAGTAAGGCTCTGAGATGAAAATAAGTGAAAGACTTTGAGATGGGGATTATCTTCAGTGATCTATGTAAGTAGACTCTAATTTACTGGATGTGTCAATGTGGAGTACTGCTCCAGAAAGTTTCCCAGAAACCTTTCTGAGTTCTGTGACAAAAGAGGTTATGGAGAAGAATTGAGATAGACAAACAATCCCAATGGCTTTGATTGCTGAGGAACAGAACCATGTATCCAGGAATATTAAACCTTTGAAAGCAGAAATGGCATGGGGAGCCTACAATGACATAATGACTCGAGCCTATGGAGGCCTGTGCCAAGCTTCTAATTCGTAGAGTTTATCAAGAAGCAAATTATATTGTTTTATTCACCAAAGATGTGGTATTTTTCCCCAGTAACTACAAAAATGCATACAGTCCTGAAGGTGCCAAAACTCCATTCTGTACCTTTTTCAATTCTCAAGATATCCTGTCTCCAACAATCGTATCTACCTGCCTGAACTTTCTATTAGCAAAAATATATTCCTTTCTTCATCATCTTGTTTCTATTAATTTTGGAACTGCATGCATGGATACACTGTATCTTGATTTTATCTGACCCCTCAACCACTTTTCAAAGTCTTCCAGCTCCCTCCACACCTTCTTAATTTTTCTTTATAATCCACTGAGTCTAATTAGTGCTGCCTGGATGTGTATGAGTGTAGGGCTCCATGGGGACAGGACAATCTGAGAGAGGCCCCAAGAAAACTGATGCTCCCTCTTCCAGCAGTCATCAACTCAGTAGCTCTCAATTAGAAGTGGGGTCTTGTGAGGCTCCTCCACTGAAATTGGACTTTTAACTGGCTAGACTTTGTGCAGTTCTTATTCAGACAAGCACAGTCACTATGAGTTCATAAGTGCAGTGGTCCATAGCATGCTCAGAAGACAGCATTTTACAGCAGGCCTCCCCAACCTGTGGCTCTTATAATCTTTCTACTCCATCTTCTCCAATGTTTCCTGAATGTTTGTGAGCCATTATAGCTTTTCCATTCTTGATTATGTAAATTGATATTTGCTGTTTATAATTCAACCCCCCCCCAAAAAAAACCCCTCAATTCCAGGTTCAGATGCTATCGATTCTCTGATCAATTCTTCCCAGCTCTGGCTATTCTTACATTTGAGGTCCACTTGTACTATCTTCACTGTAAACCGTTTATTTGGAATCCTAGTGCCATTGTTTCTAGTAAATGGAGTTGAGCTGGGTGCTACCCAAAGGTCTGAATATCTCTGAGAAGAAAGGCTGTGACTCAAAAGTTCCTGGAGCCTTTAATCCTGGAATGGTCTTTATCAAGTTCGGTTTGCCTTTCTTCCTCAGGTGAGCATCTTCTCAGAGGAATTCAAGACAAGGCCTTCTTTGTGGCCTGATCTAAAGATGTGTCTATTAGTAGAGCCAATATCTCCTTTTAACCTCCTTTCATGCTCTAGCACCTCCAAATAATGCTGGGTTGAATTAGTCAAGCAGGCACCCATGAGTATCTTCCAAGAACTAATGCCTAAATGACAGCAGTGCAAGGAAATGTGGCTTAGAGGCTAAGGCAAGTGGCTCATGTTTGTGTGCTTATCAGAGTCTTGTGCAACACACACACACAAGGACTGAGTTTGATTTTAGTCAATGCAAAGCATGTAATTTAAAACTACTAGTAAGGTTTATCAGTGACACAGATAAATGGCTTCATTAAATCTCATTGCCATTGCTGACTTACCAGGACACTGCCCCAAAAGAAATCTTTATGGGGCCAAAGGAAGTCAAAATTGTCTACCCACAACTTTTTTTCCATTTTGGATAGTTTGTGTTGTAATAATTTTGTTCTTTTATGTGTTAAGTACTTTATAATATTCTTTCAATGAATTGTTATTCTAAGACATTTTACCAGGCCTTAAACACACATGCATTGGTACTCAGGAAGTACGGAAGGGTGATAGATAATGGACACGGAAGTTTCACCAGCATGATAATCATAACAAGGAAGAAGTAGTAACTGTTATTTTTTTAATTCTTAGTACAGTTGTATGAATCATGATGTTAAGTTTACTTTCAATCTAAAATAGCTATAGAAGCTGAGTACTATTGCCATCTTCAAATTATAGCTGAGTAAACAAAGACCAAGACAGAAAGAGAAGAGCAGACCTGTGGTTTATAAGAAGCAAGTGTTGGAGCCAGAATTACAAAAAGTGACTCCACAATTGACATCCCATACCACTAAAGGGAGGAAGATGACATGGGAAGCATAGGGCAGACACTGCCGCCCTGAAAGGACTCTCAGGTAGACCCGTGAAGGCCAGCAATCTTAGATAGAACAGCTGCCTGGATTCCCAAGAGTATCTCCTGACCTCAGTCTGTGCCAGAATCATCACTCAAAAGCAACCTAATTCTTTGGCCCAAACACTAATTTTCCACTGTGTTCAAGATAACCACCAAAGGAATGTGGACATACAAGGGTCCTCACAGGGTAGATTTTCAAAGACCCTTTAAGGGGGGTCTTAAACACAGTGTTTGGGTTATGTATAGCACAGACCCACATCACCCTTCTACACTTAAGGCTTCTGGGACTTCTTCCATAACCCTTCTTCTTTCCGTATTTCCTCTCTTTCTTTCTGTTTCTCCCTCCTCTGTATTTGGCTTTCCTTGATTCAACTGCTTCTCTTATTGCCACTTCTTTTTCTTCCTAAGTGTTGATGCCAGATGCTCTAATATCTCTCTTAATCAACTCCTCTCTTTTTTCTATTCCGTTATTAATCAGTTATTGTCTCCTCACATCGTTCTTCCTGTTCCCTGTATATGTTCTGCTAATTCCATGTTTCATGATTAACAATTCTTTGCCTCTGTCCTTGTCTCTTGTTTCCCTTCTTGCAGAGATCCAGCCCTTGGATCCTGGCAAGTAAGAGGAACATCTCTGAGTCTGTCCTCTCCTCTTGGGTTTCTCATCATTTGGCCAGCATTAGCTTCTCTGTCCTTCTCTATATTCTTTTTTTACACCATCATGGAAAATACCATCATGATGGTCATAGACAGCAATGCCCCACACACTTCAATGTACTTCCTCTTGATTATGTTCCTATTGGAGATACTGATGACTTTGACTATGGTGCCAAGGACGAACTTTGATCTGCTGATCCAGGATAAAGTCGTCTTCTTCACTCACCCATGGTTCATTTCTACTTCTTTTTTTTTACCTTGGGTTTTACTTCCTTCCTATCTGTCATATATTTTGTGACCACTCACTATGTTATGTTTCTTTAATGAGCTAGACTGAATAACCAGCTCCATTTTCCTTGCCTCAATTATAGCATGAAATTTTAAAAATAATTTGGTTACTAAGGCCTCAATCAAAGAGCAATGGATAAGAGAAAAATGGTGTTAGCTTCATTATTTTCTATAATAACCTTAATTTGACTCATTCCAACAAAAGTTTTCTATAAATATATCTTAATTTATCAAACCAGACCCCCAATTTTGGGACTATAAATTACAAGCAAGAGTATATTCTTAGACACCAAACTGTTTGTTGAAATATCAAACTCTAAAACAAAATGTCTACTTGAGGGGTTGGCTGGGGAAATGGTGTAATTATATTTTACTTTGAAAACTAAAAGATGATAATTTAAAAAAAAAAACAAGCAGTCTAGGTGTCTTTGAGACAGTGAGTACACACAGCCCACACAGGAGATATAGCTTAGCGAGGACCCATTGGCTCCTCTTGTGCCATCCCAGAATGAAGAGTCAAGAAGGCTCTGCTTTCTCTGGCATTGCAGAAGTGTGCATCTTCCCACAACACCTTTTACCCAAGTCAGACTCTCTTCAGGCTCCTGGTTTCAGTTTCTGGTCCTTAAACTTTGTGTCTCCTTTGATTACATATCACAGCAATGACTCTGGGCCTGAGGCTGTTGAACCAATTAATACATTTTAGTTGAAATTAAGTTCTGTTTACCATTCTGTAAAGTATTCACATTACAAGCAAAAAGATGATGAGTAAGAATGATTCTACTAATAATACTTGGCTTTTACATAGCTCCTCAAACTTTATAAATCATTTTACACATGCTTTCCACTCAGTTTGCATTCACAGTGAATCAGCGAAATACAGATCCACTAATCATCCATCAAAAGTAAAACAGTGCTCAGCATGTGCTGTTGAGGAGGAAAGAAATAAAGAGCTGAATTTCACAAGTTTTGCTATAGACCAAAGGAGGAGATGCTATGGATTTCTATTTATCTTGATAAGGAGTTTTTTCTACTTATGGTAGCGTGAGAGCCCGGACAAAGGTACTGATTCTGGGGCTACCGTGAAGCCATGATTCTGACACTAATGGGTCAGGTGACTGGCAGAGAGGAAAACAAGCTAGGGGAAGAAATGGGAGAATAGACAAGAGGATTCGATTCTTCTTACCTCGTTATCCTCAGGATTTCTTCTTCCACCCGGATCAGACTTAGAATTAACTAGACGTATGAGTCTCCAGGATCTGGAGCTGCTTTGCTCTCCTTCCTATAGGTCCCAGTATGGATATATAAAACTTCTGCCTGGTTCTTAGTCCTACACTGTCAATAATTCCAATAGCCCCTCCTATCAGTGATTGTGTGGTTAGCTGCCATTCGTTGAAAGGGACCCCCACTGGCAGAAGGCAACAATAGACTCAATGTCACTTGTATTTCTTTTTTAAATAAAATCACTTTATTCTAGTTAAGTCATGAATAAAAGCATCACACAGATGATTTAAGGAAGCCATGCAAACACCATTGTCACTTTTCAAGGTTGTTTTATTTATTTCAATAATATCTGTAAATACTTCAAAGTTTTATGCAGGATGTTTCTATTTTAAGTGAATATTTTTATTCAGCTCATGTTCAAGGTTATTTGCCTGGTGGATTTACAGTTCTTTTGTATAATACCCCTTTCCCAAGGAAACAAGAACACAGCTACATATCAGTACATAAGTTCATCTGTCACGGCTCCGAATTCCATTCCACTTCACAGAAATAGCTTACACTAGACCCACACCTCAGGATGATAGAAGGGCAAGGTTATTACATATTCTCAGAACTCATTTAAATAAGGCAGGGTTTCAAGGTTGTGAGATGTTTTTCCTAGCTCAGACTTCTCTTCATGCTCACACTCTGGTTTTCTAGCATTCTTACCTAGTGTTCTAGAATAACTGGAGTTCTAAATGATTAATACAAGTCTATTGTCACACATGTAAGCCCCAGTGGGAAACCAAAATCAGACTGGCTTTCAACTGAGAAGATTAGCGAGCATGGCATGAGGGTGTGGATGCTTTCAATGAGAAAATTGAAACTAAAGTAACCATTTAAATGGAAGAATAGACCCTTTATGGCCAGCGGTAATGAAGACTGCATAAATGGGAGTTTAGCTGTTGAGAAAGGTTAAAAAATGTCTGTGTGTCACAGTTTTAAACATTCACCAGTCTGTCCAGTGGCATCCATAGATTAATGTGTCTCCCAACCCTTACAGAGAAGCTTCTTTTTACTGTAGATGGATGGCAACTATTATGGAGACCCACAACTAATCAACGTGCAGAAAATAAGAAACTCGACTTGGGACATCTATATCATACCCTATATCTGTCAAGGCTCAGAATCATCAAGGAGGCAGGCAGAAAGACTGTAAGAGCCAGAGGATGTCTATGGTTTAAAAAAAAAATGCTTTCTTGTCATATCAGCACCATTGCACACATGAACTCACAATAGCAGCTATGACTGCTCTCACACACCTGGTCAAGACCAAGTCAGCCAAATCCCTGCATGGGTCAGGCAGGAACTCATGAAATTCCACCTCTAGCGCAGAATCTTTTGGCAACCAATGACTGCTTGGGGACAGAGTCAGGTTTCTTCAAGAATCTGGTTCTTAGGAGGTTACCCTTGCTTCAGTAGAGGGTCCTACACTCATGCACATACAAGCAGCACTAACTAAACTCAGTGAGTTTAAAAGGGGGGGGCAGGAAAGACTAGCTGCTCTTTCAGGGGACCTGAGTTCAATTCCCAGCACCCACATGGCAGCACCCAACTGTGTAATTCCAGTTCCAGGGGATCAAACATCCTCTTCTGGCATCCACAGACATTGAAGACACATGTGGTGTACATACATATATACAGGCAAAACACCCACACACATAAAATTAAAAATGATAATCATAAAAATTTTATGAAAAAACACATGAAGTTGGGAGGGAAAGGTTGTGGAGGGGATAGGGAAGGACTGGCAGGGAGGGAAAGGGAAGTCGATCTAATCAAAATGCATTATATGTGTGAATGAAATTCTCAAATGACACAGGTTTTATAAAACTGAAAACAAGTTTAAAATTCTTCTGCTACTGGTGGCTGCCACACCAGTTAATGCTATCAATTAGTAAATATTTGACCATTTAATTTCCCATAGTAAGTATTTTTCTTATCATAATGCCTGTCAGACACTAAGGAGAGATGGTAAATATTTAATGACCAGCTCTCCATGTGCTGTCATACAGAGTTTTCCATTTCCATGGTGTGAATATTCTCATCATGTCCACTCTCAGACAACTCATCCCTGAATGTAGTACTGAGCAAAGATACCCAGCGGTGACAGATTTTTGCCACCTTGATACAATACAGGTGACATAAAAACTTCATAAACACAGTTAAGAGGAAGACATGGCAAGGTACCTTGTTAGCTCTGCCTTTATTTCAGCACCATTTCCTTGACTGTTACTTTGTTATTTGATAATAGTGTTTGTATTTAATTCTTAGCAAATTAGCAGTGGGTTCTGGGTGGGGATTGACTGTCTCCAGGGCGTAAGTAGCATTCTGCCTCTGGGTTTTCTCACTCAGCCCCTGCACCTTTATCTTTTCCTTTCCCTTCAGTTCTATGGGAGTAAACGCCACAGTGTAACCACTCACAGTTCCTAATTCTCATGCACAATGAGACCCCCAAATGTGAGAAGACCTTCCTTCTCTCGCAGCATCTGTATGGATCCCAATCCTCACCTGTGTTCCCATTCACTATCTCCCCAACTGAGGAAAACTCACCCAGAAGTTCTTGGATCTTCCACCCTTGAAATTGTGTTCAAAGGACTCACTTGAGGTCCTTCTCCTTGTCATGGTACATGCTAACTATGATCAAAGGAAAAAGAATTGCACAAATGTTATTTCTTCTATCACTCCACAAACTCAGGAGATCAAAAGATAATTCCCTCCATCCCCCAGCCACCATCAACATACTTCCATTCAATGGAAGATCTGAACAAAATTTGTGTTGGATCAATTGAGCTGCTGGGTAAAGGATAAACCAAGTGTCTCAAGGGATCTAAACTCTCTCTCAACTTCCTTCTGTTATCTGAAATGTTGTAAGCAATAAAATCCTAGCACTGCAGGTAAATAGTATCTTTTGTGAATACATCATTGTCCTGTAATGCAAAGATGTCTACACAGATGTCCAAAATGTGCATTTAAAATTTATTGTAACAAGATGCAGCCTATTTCAGGAAGCAGAGAATCTTGCAGAAAACATTCACGAAACCCCCAAGGAACTTAGATCTGATTAGTTAATACACATGGCTACTCCCTAGAAAATTGACTTATTAATTCCATCTCTTAGACTTGGTTGCTTATGCTACATACCCTGTTTGTCTATGTTAGTTTACACATTCAGTTACCTCTCAGGAATTCATCTTTCTTTTTCTCAGTCTGTGAAGCTGTTCTTTATACCTCCAAGTTAAACTTAAGTAGCAAAGATTCTTTCAAATTAAGCAAAAAAATAATGAGGTCTCCTCCACTGCACTCCCAGAATGCTTTGCATGTGATAACTTATGCAGTTTTATCTTCCCATGCAAAATTCTGAGCTCCTCTAATCAGGCAGCATGCCTTGTATGTTTTTGTATCTTCTGCTTTCAAAATATAATTGGTATCTGTTGCTTAAACTCCTTCTGTGGGGGAGACACAAACATCTGCCCCTCCTCCTAAGGTCCTCAAAACAAAGCAAAGTATGATTCCACCAGGTTCATCCTAGAAAACATTTTTTTAGTATTATTTACAAAATAATGAAGACAGACTATGACCAGGTTTGTGGGTGGCATTAAAGGAGTCACATTGAAAGGTCTGCACACAGCATAGATGATGACTTCCCTATGGATGGGTAAATGGACCTCCTACCCAAGTGCTTCCCAGTCTATATATTCTAGGCCCTCCCTAAGACCCAGATCCCACATGGGATCAGGGCAGAACTGCATTAGTTGGTTTGGACTGGTAGCTGGATGCTCTGGTGAAGGTATCATATCCTTCCCTGCCTTCTGCCTTCATGAGGGAATGGCAACAGTCAACAAGCTGAACTGTGATGATCATTTACAAACAGGCCCAGCCAAGCTTTGAAAGATGAGAGTGGTTTGGCTTGGAGGATACCTCTGTACAGTGATACTCAATAAGTGCTAGCTGTCTTTAGAACTGAAAGGTGTTTTGTTTTGTTTTGTTTTGTTTTGTTTTGTTTATAGATGAACTTGGAACATGAGTTAACCCTGTAACCTGAGCCGTAGAGTGCCATCTTTGTTGATGGTAACAGAAAATCAGTTAACAAAGCAAGAAAAGAGATTGTCCACTATACATTACCACAGTTAGTTTTTGCATAATTAACAGTACTGTAAACAATTCCAGCTTCCACCTGAACAGGGACCAAAAGTATCAATGTAGACAGTGAGGGTTTTATGAAATTGTTCAATGGCAATATCTCATTCATAAATACTCTGTAAGGCGAGTATGTAATAGCTCACTTTTTCATGAATTAGCTTTTGTAACACAAAGAGGAACATACTACACAGTAAGTACAAGTTAAAGGAAGTCATATTTGGCATAATGGTTGAAACTTAAAATTCAAATTTTCTACAATTAAACAGAGTTTTGTTATTGCTGTTGTTGTTGATTTTGGAGTGCTCTATTTCTGAGCTTGTTTTTAGTAGTATCTATAAGCCAAGAGGATGAATGAGTTACCCTGGAAATGCTTGCACACAATGGGAGTGGTGAACCTCAGTGATTTACTAGCTCCCTTGCAATTCCATGACAATGTGGTTTAGTGACATGACTTAAACCAGGGAAGGCTTTCTAACAACTTACTTTGGCTTAGAATTGGAATCTCAAGCTTCTTTCTGGCAAGTTGGAAAGCTGTCACAATTATTTCCTATCCATCCAGGTCCATCACTTGTGGACATTGTGGACACTGTGGGCCTTTGTCTCAGCAAGACAGATAAGTGAAACCAAAGCATCTCCATATCTCTCTACACAATACTGTAAAAGTATCAAGGGCTGGGCCATCTGGCTAAAGTTACTCAATAAATGTAATACCAGAGTAGGATGGGACTCTGAGGAGCTTTTGTCCTGGTTACTGATGCCAGAAATAAGACTTGAGGAAAATGTTACTAAGGGAGGTTGGCTCCTGCAAAAACAAATGTGGATGTGATATCAAATTCCTTTTCTAGTGCCATTCACACTGCAATTAGGACTCTCTCTCTCTCTCTCTCTCTCTCTCTCTCTCTCTCTCTCTCTCTCTCTCTCTCTTTCTCTGTGTGTGTGTGTGTGTGTGTGTGTGTGTGTGTGTGTGTGTGTGTATACTGGTGTACTGCTGCTGGGGATCTATCCCAGGGCCTTGTGCATAGTAGGCAATATTTAACTACCGTCTTGCATTCCCCATGCCCCAAACAACAACAACAACAACAAAAATCCATACACAATTTCCTACTTGAAAACTCCATCAGTAAATCATGTAGATCAGTGCAGCTCAAATATTAAAGTTTCTAGGAATCACCTGGGAACCCTATTTCTTAAAAAGAAACAAATTCTAATTCAGGGCGTGACTAGATCCTAAGATTCTAACAAGCTCTCAAGAGATGCTGATGTAGGAGCATCCAAGGACCACAGGTGGGCTTTCTCTGAGAATGCCATGTATACAGAGGGATGCTGAGTGTGAAGAGAGATGACTGTGGAGCCCTTAGGCAAGTCATGTCTTCCTCACACTGACCAGTCAGGGATCCTACTTCTGAGAAAACACTGTGAAAGATTAGCAGTGCCCTGGCACAAAGCCCTCGCCTTTTCTTTTAATATTTAAAGAAAGTAATCTGCAGAGAAAAAAGCAAACAGGAGGGTGACTTTCTGAGGCAACTCCAAGAGGATTAAGAACTGATTAGTTTACTAGTTTACGAGGACAAGATACAGAAAGTCTGGGTATAAAGAATAATTGTTCCCTGCTTGGTTTTTTAGTTTTTCACAAAGTTTGTGAGGAGGGAAAATAATTGATCCCACGAGAGGTAGAGAGAGAGAAAGTTCTCAGGCTGAAAAAGTGTTTTCATGGATACGTTTTTCCAGAATCTGAAGTTGGCAAGACCCACAGATTTAAAAAAAAAATCCTGTGGTGACTGATAAGAAAGTAAAATATCTTATTTGAATATAGTAAGAGATCAGTGTCTCCATGCTGTGCATCCTAGGATCCTGCCTGTACATCTGGGTAGCCTTTCTTCATTTTCCTGGATTCTTGGCGGCCCACACTGTGACTATTAGCACTAAATGTTGCTTCTTGGGTTTTATCCCATGGACAGAGCTAGTTTTAGAAGTTAGAGGAAAAGTTACACCAACTTTTTGTCCTGTTTTTGCCCTGCTCTGTGATTGGCAGCTCAGTTCAGACTCAAATCTAGTATAAGAAACTGGACACCCATGCTAGTCCCACCAGCTAAGGTCCCATAACTTCCTCAACTACCCACAGATTTCCAAGGAAACCCTGTACCCTCTCACGCTGCTGCCCACAGCATCATTACCATCTCCTCCTCGTCTGTCTTTTTCCACCTTGCTTTGCCCTGGTACTCTTCTCAGGCTGCATTGAGAAAAGCAGCCTCGAGGGCATTAAGCAAATAACTAACTCTGGGACATGGGGCTGATTCTGTGGGAGAAGAGAAGGCGCAGGCTATGTGAAGGGGTGCATGAAAGAGACAAGGCCCTGGGCATCGCTGTACAGAGATAGGGTGGCAGTTCCCCCAAAAAACCGTTTCTGTTGGAAGACAAGAAGCTTTGGTGCTAGACAGCAGAGGTGAACAACTTAGACATAAGTAGAACTGGTCATCAGGAGTCCGAGAGAGGGACCCGACTGTGGTGGGCCACGAGTACTCTCAACGCTTCGTCCATTTCAGAACTCCACCCTCGCTGCTGAACCTGGGTTTTGATAAAGAAATACACTCAAATTATAGTTTCCTACAGAGAAAAATAAAAAACTACAAAAAAAAATACTGATGGTTGTAGGATAAAAGATGTGGAGGGAGATACATAATACCTCTTATCAGTTTCAGTTATTAGTATGAATAAGTCCTTGAGATTTAATCGGCAGCATGTGGGCTACAGCAAATAATAGTAGAGTGTATGCTTGAAAATTGCTAAAATCTTAAATTTATCCACTGACACTAGACTTTTGAACTGCAAAGAATGAAGGATTTGCTGAAGGGGGTTGAAGCAGGAGGATCATGAGTTTGAGGTCAAACTGGGGGCTGGAGAGATGGCTCAGCAGTTGAGAGCACTGGTTGCTCTTGCAGAGGACTCTGGTTCAATTCCCAGTACTCACAGGGCAGCTCACAACTGTCTGTAGCTCCAGTTCCAGGACTTCTGACACCCTCCCATAGACATATATACAGGCAAAACACCAATGAACACACACACACACGCAAAATAAATTATATATGTAGAAATCATACTGAACCAAGATGAGAGAAAGAAAAGTTTAATAGCACATTTACTAACAGTAGCTACATTTTAAGTTCCCCTTGTGAGTTATGTATCTTTCTAATAGATTCATTTGTAGTCAGAAGATTTCCTGTGTCCCGGCCAACTGGTGGTCAGGACAAATTTCTCCCACTCATGTCCCCCAAGTAAACACACAGAGGCTTATATTAATTATAACTGCATAGCCATGGCTCAAGCCTTTCGCTAGCTAGCTCTTACATCTTAAATTAGCTCATAACTATTAATCTATGTATTGTCACATGTTCCGTGGCTTTACCTGCGTCCCATTACATGTTGTTCCTTGGGCAGCTCACTAGTATTCCCTATCCTCACCCCCGCCTCGCCTTCTCCCTGTCTCTCTCTCTGAATTTCCTGCATGCCTCTCAGCTGCCTTGCCATAGGCCAAATGGCTTTATTTATCAAGCAATAAGAGCAACACATATTTGCTGCATACAGAAAGGTATTTCCCCATCATTTATTTACATGAACTCATTTAATTTGTATCATTCCACTATTTTCCCTACGTGGTAACCTTGGAATTATCTGTTCCTGTACTCTCTACCTCAGGCTCATAGACAATTGACTTTGAGATATTTAAAGGGTGATGGATGTCCACTAGTGCTTCAGAGTTTGAGGGAAGAATTATCAATGGGGGTGAGGAAATGTGGAGACTACAAATATGGACTTTATCTGATCCCACATAGATAAAAATGCCTGCCCAAGCTGAGACCAACACCATGGAGTGATTGATACAGACGAAAAAGCCTGCCAACCATCAGAGGAAGAAGGGATACCCAGTACTGCAGCCATGATGAGACTGAAGGAGACCATCATGCAGTATGGTGCCCAACACAAGGATGGAAAAAATGTCTATACACTCAGTGTAGTGGGTGTCAGAGCAGGTCAGCTTGAGTCATGGGCAAAGTCACAGATGTAAAGTCCGTGATCTTAGGGCCATAGAAACAGAGATGAGTTTCCACAGTGTGGGAGAGACCTGGAAAGGAACCTGATGACCCAGCAAGCTATCACTAGCTTCATACAAACCAGACCACTCCTGACAGTTAGGCAGTGCAGAGAGTAACAGGTGGAAACAGAGTGATAAAATGTCAGGGTGGTGTGGGGAGAAGGAAAACAGAAGAGAATGTTTTGGGTTTCTTTCTTGGGTTTCTTTCTTTTTGGGGGGAGCTGGTTTAGGCACTGAACCCCTGAACTAATGATATGGTCTTGTGGGGAGACAGCAGGTCTGTCAGTCTCCTAACTATGATGGAGGTGACAAATGCCTCCACAAAGGAGACATTGTAAAGGAAGAAGAAGTAGGATTAGTGGAGTCGAGAAAAGTGAGAGTAATAAGAGCCAGGACCCCCAGCACCATTAGGGTATCAACAGGCTAAAAACAAAGTGGAAGACTTGACACCTGTGGATATGAGAACATCCTGGAAGCACAAATGCCCTGACAATGACTCCTCATGACACTTGACGCCGTTTATGTGTCATGGCTGTGAGAGGCCAGGAAATCTTAGTAGAAAATCACCAGCAACTTCTCCCTGGCCCAAAAATACTGTCAATGGCATTTCTAGGTATAGATTATAGGCATTTTTTAAAGAAATTGTATATATTTCAGTTGTTTAGCATGACTTTTTGACACACAAACACAGTGCAATCACTGTCACAGTCAAGCTAACTAAAATAGCCAGGGCTTCACATAATGCTGTGGAGACTTGAAGCACATTATAACATTCCACTTTGTTACTCATCTTTCCCTCTGTCCATGTAAATCCTCCGGATACTGCTGGCTAGATTATCAATTATTTAATTTCTCAATAAACTTTCTTAATCTAGAAAATTACTGGGCTTTGCATGTTTTGATTTTCATGTGAATAAAAGAGGATGACTGAGAAATGGAACAAAGCATGCACATGCACATATATGTATGTATGTACAATATGTGTATCCTAGAGTCTACTTGCAGTCTTTGGGATACAGCTTAATTTGTTTAATATGATAGTATGCAAGTTGACTTTTCTGCAAAGACATAATTTGGTTCTTCTTTGTTGTGGAGGTAGCAAGATCACTCAGTGAGTAATGATGTTTTCCATAAAGCCTGAGGGCCTGCATTCCATCCACCATGTTCCACATACTGGAAGGAGAGAACCAACTCCTCAAAGATGTCCTCTGACCTATACACACACACACACACACACACACACACACACACACACACACCATATGCACATACACACATATTTTACAACTTCATTGGGAATAAACAACCTCTTTTCTTTATCCATCCATCTGTTAATGGCCATGGACCCATAACCTTACTATCAACAGTGCCACAGTAAGCATGGATAAGCTTAGACTCCTTTGCGTTTATTCCAAAAAAAGTCAGTATTTTTCATTCAGTTACTGAAATATTTTCACTGAAAAATGTAAAGATAGAAGCTGAGCTTTGTGAATCTACCTTTATAATTCTTATACAAAAAGTTTGGTGAGGTAGCTGAGCAGGTAAGGGCACTGGCTGCCCTCCCTGACAAGCTGAGTTCATCCCTAGGACCCACATGGTAGGAGGAAAGAATCATATCCCACAAGTTGTCCTCTGACATCCACACATTAAAAGCCCCCCAAATATGTAAATAATAAGCAAATAAATAAATGTAAACACTTTTTAGAAAATACGAACACAGGAAATCTGCCCCAAAGATTAAACTCTCGGTAGAGTACCAAGCTCTGAAAGAAAGCATGGATAGGCAGTTGCGCCTCTCTGTGATAAATGCCAGCCTCTTTTCCTAGACTTACCATCATCTCTTCCCAAAATGCAGTGGGACTATGTAATTGATTGGATCAGGTTCCTGTTAAATTTGATAGTGAGTACAGTCATTATTTCCTTCAACATTCAAATAGCAAAGTATAGCAGCCATGGAGAGAGATCTGAACCACTACACTGTTTAAAGCCATTTGTAGCATAGTTTATGTGTATTTAGAAGCTATGGGTGACCCAGTGGGAAAAATAAATGGCAGTAGATAAGGGAGTAGGGTGGACAAATGAAGGCATGGGACATTTTAAGAAGATGAGATTAGAAAGCAGTTAAAAAACATTATCTGGACTTAGTGAAGCCCTGTGATCATCAGCACAGAGGAAAACTCCAAAGAGGATGGGGAAAGAACAGAAGAAAATCACTGGAGAGATTCCTGTATAGATTTTCAAAGGAAAGATGCTTGGCTAAAAGAACAAGTGAGTGTTCTGGGAGTTTGAGATGCTGAGGATGTTGTTCAGCAGGGTTAAAGACAAAGCTTTTGGATAAATTTACACTTTTGGCAGGAAAAATCCACTAGTTAAGGTGACATGAAAGTTAGGAACTTGAGTGGTAACAGTAGAGAGAGCAGTAATATGAGTAATTAAATTAACTCTTCCTTGTCTTAAACATCTAAGTTATATAAAGAAGAGTAGGTGTGTCCTTGACAAGAGTGAAAGGTGTCCTACAGAAGAAAAATAACAGCCACCAACTCATGCTAAAGGGAAATTGAATTCAAGGAATCAGCCAATGGCTGTGACCAAGACCTACAATTGTACCTAATGAACACAAAGCATCTACAGTTGGTCTCCACTACATATCCTTCAACTACATTTACAAATGGTATTCTACTTATCAGTAGATTTTGAGATTGTTTCATTTCTCAGAGAGTTCTGGATAAACTATAAACAAATTTAAAAGTGGGTGCAGTTGGGAATTGCAGTATATAGTTATAAAAATGAACATCAGTCTTCTTTTATAACACAGGCAACAGAAAATGCCCCCAAAGCCACTGAAGTCAAAGATAATGGGAAGAGAATCTTGAATTTGTGGCTGCTTGGGAGTGATTTCATCAACCATGGACTGTATAGAATGGAATACCAGAAAGTCAGTAAATGTCCTGATAAAGGAGTTTTTGAGAGTTTGTGACCTTGGCCAATGGATGCACGAGTATACATTACCACATTCTGTATCCCATGAGGCTAATTATTTTACCTCATTATGAACTTAGAAACAAAAAGTGAGTGGTAAGTATATCTTTGCATATTCCCTCCTTGCAAAATAATAATCTTCCAACAACCAAGCCTCCTTCTATACATGTATATATACATGCTTGCAAACATATGCACATAAACATACTTGATTCAATATTCCTCTTAGGGAGCCTGGATTTTTCGTTCACAATGGTTGATTTGTCCCCAAGGCTGAGGCATCCAGTGCCTTTCCTCCATAGTCCTGACAACCTAAAGAATGCAGCATCTTCAACAGCCAAAACTTAAGGTCCTTATTAACTAAACTCACAAACTTCAGTCTGAAAGAGCTCTATTAAAACAGCTTCCTCCATACCTGCTGACCCAATACCATGCCTCACTCAACCTCTCTCTAATTGCAGGTTCCTAACACATTCCATCTATGTTGGGCAAATTAGATTACTCTCTTTGTGTAACAGTTTATTTCTTCCTCAACTACATCTTAGTCACTTTGGCTTCCTGGAAACACTGAAGAAGTCTCTTCTTCATCACACATTATTTCTTTCCATGATCATAAAACCTCTAACAGCTAATGTCATTTATTTTTCTCTTCTATTTAGCACTTAAGGGCTTAGGTTACCCATGAGCTGCAACCATTTTAACTTCTGATTGAGGCTTGGAAGGAAGACGAAAAAGCAATTGTCAGGAAATTATAAATTGATGAGAATTAATAAAAGAGTTAGCATACTGTCATCCTTAGACATCCAGAATACTAAATTGCCCATAATGAGAATTAAGTACTCATTAAGGGGCTGCTTCATCTCAAATGAGCCCCAGTATCTCCTGCCGAGGCAGAGCTTTACAGGTCCCTTCACAGCTCTTAGTTATCAGTCTGTGGTCCTATTTCTATAGGAGAGACACATCATTATCATTGTGTATTACACATTCTGACAGTGAAAGGTCTGTGGAGGAGCTATGCTTTCCCAAAAGAGTGCTAAACACTTATTACAGTGAAATTATGTTTGTCTGCTCATCGCCTCCTAGCAAATAATTGAACATTATTTAGGAAACACACTCAGAAATAAATGAAAAATTCAAGAGCTTAAGGCAATAGCAGCCTTTGCCTTGAGAAATTTATGTTCAGACCCTAAAAGTAGAACTTCTCTAATAAGAAAAGGGAGATTATATCCCAAATTTACAAATGTCTGAAAGGAGGAAAAGGCCTGTTGATCTCTACCCTTTCGAAATATTACCCCTCTTTCCTTCGGGAGCTGAAATCATGAAGGATCTGACAATGTACATGTTAGGAAACTCTTTCTCACTAGAACTCTGAGTCTTCACTGTCTTAAAAATCTAGGTTATATAAAAAAGGGAGTAAGTGTGTCCTCGACAAGAGTGAAGGTGAAATACATTCAATACAGGCACGTAGAGGTCAGACACTAATATATGAGAGAAACAGAGTGCCTGAGAGCTTTGGCTTTCCTGCTTAGGATTTTTCTGGTCACAATGTAATCTGGAAAACACTTCAGCAAGGTTAGCAGTCAAGACATCTCTGGGGACTATATCCTTCTCTTCACTTCCCTATGTACTATATGTACCATGTTCCTCTTTTGCCTCTGGCTGTTGTCTCATCTTGTTTCCTCTCTTGACCAACTTTCTCTGAGTTCCTACTACCTGACAAAACTGTGTGGCAGTAGATCCATAACAATTACCTTGCCCTAACTCACTTTTCAGGTCAAATATCCATCATTGTCTCTGGATGTTGCTTCAAATTCTTGACAGTCTGTCTAAATGTTCCAGCTCATAGTATTAAGACTTGTCTACTGAGCAGGACAAAACCTGTAAGAAAGAGTAATTGTTCCTCTTTCAGTATCTAGGTAGGTAGTTAACTATTCCAGATTTCGGCTTCAGGATAAAGTTTTCCACAATGTCAGTATTTTGCAGCCTTCACTGCATATTGCAAGTTTTGTAGTGTTCCTAAGTATCCAGGAAGGATGCTAGGGAATTCTGGCATTATTCATCAGTTTGAGGTGATGTTTCCCAGTCAACTGCAACATGTAGACACATCAAGAATCTCTCAGTCTCTCCTTTAGAGCATTTCAAAGAGATGATTGGATTTGCCAGTGATTCATGAAGTCTTTCTAGCTTGATCATCAGTATCAAGTATACAGTCAGTCTCAGATATACTTAGCTGGTCCTCCTATTCCATAGGTACACGTTCCTAAAACCAAACCGGAGGACTTTAAAGGAAGTAATCTATTTGTTTAGATATCAATGGCCTTCCCTTCAAGAAACACTAGCATTCCGAATTATAAAATCAGATATGGACAATGGCAAAGGGGAGATGATGTGGACTAAGCTAGATTCTTATGATAACACCTGCTTTTTATTAACAAGTGATGACATTAGCTTTATGCCATGCACAGTAATGTTGAGACAATTAACTCTGACAGTGTCCTCATTCGCCCTCCTTGAATTTCTCCATTCTTAGTCCAGAAGCAACCCCTTCAATGATCAATCAGAGACATCTTTTCCATCATATTCTGCTCCAGGCTCTAGTGTGGTCAGAAGACAGGAAACACCAGTAGTCTCTTTGTCAGGATCTTCTTGTTAAATTTATCAAAGAGAGGCTTTGCTTCTTGAAGTGCCCATTTAATAGTGTAGAGAAACAGCTCTTCAGTAGACAAGAATGGCCAAAAGCTGCACAGGCAGTTCAGGACAAGAAGTAACAAGATTACTTTTTGTCCTAAAGATTTATGTCTCCAGAACCATAACAAACAATACCATGAGATTATTCCAACGCTCTAAGTGATTAAGTCAAGATGTTCCTTCCATGGGCCTGCAGCCAGACATTTGTCCTGGACTAAGACTTCAACAAACATCCTATGTAAATAGGGCAATGCAGAAGATAGCTAACTCAGAGAGTGCTCACATTCAGCACTCATGTGTTAGAATTCATGGATCCATGCAGAAAAACTGCTGCCATGTATCGGGACCAAGGTACATACATGTGCTCATACACATCAGACTATGAACACCAGAGCTCAGTTCATATGAGTCCTCAAGCACTTGTACATACTGTGCCCTCAAACCCTACCTCAGATCTTACTATCAATATTCACATATATTCATGTTAGAGGGAAAATGAATTCCCATCCCTTTGTGCTACCTTAGCTCCCATTATGAACAACTAAGATATCCATCCCTCTTCTCTCACTTCTCTGAAGCACATGAAGAAACAGTTGTGTTTCTTTTGGTAGATGAACTTACCAAACCCATGGCTCTTCTCTCTGCCAAGTAGGAAAGGAGTTGATCCCCTACCTGGAGTAAGGGGAACTCAGAGATAAACCTAAACAATGAAAGAAAGAAGCTGGACTCAGTCATCTTGACAGATAAATATTCATCCCTGCTGCTATAAAATACTAACTACCCCAGAGGAATGGGAAACAACTTCAGTGTGGGTCCCCATTTCCTACCTTTTTCTTAGTATTGCTCTACATGCCAGAGATGATTTTATTACAGAGATCATCCTCTTGCTTCCAAAGAATAACAACCACTGCTGTGAAGGCATATGTACCACCCTGTCCTCTCACCCTTCTCTGAGATTTCCCAGAGGTCAGGAGAATTCAACTAACCAAATGACGGAGTTTTGTACAATTCCTGGAGGCTACAGCCATGTTGCATCCAGAATAATTCCAACATGAAACTCGCAGGATTTGGAAGATATTCTACAACAATCTGTTTGTCCAGCTGGACAGGAGCTGTACCTCCTGTTTCTTATTCCTGTAGCTGGCCACCTACGGTGTATGTTGAAGTCCCTGCTGGAGAGATACAGAAGCAGGGTTTCAAACTCAGCCTGATTCTTCACACGTCTTCTGGTCACTGGTGATTGTAAGTGCTGTGACTCCTGGGATTACGGTCTTAAAAGTGCATTGTTTAAAGCCGCCTTCATTCTGTCAGATGCCTTGATCATAGTCATCTATGGAATAAATGATTCTGCATTTGATTGGCTAGTAGAAACCGTAGTGAAAAAGTGAGTGTGACATGGACTTTGTCCTCAAGAAACTCAAAATACAATTTAATCCCCCAGTTTGAGTCCTGTTAAGGGTAGCATGGAATGCTTTTCACTGAGTGCTCATTATCCCTCCCCTAATTTTGTCAGATCCATTAATGATTTTTATTTCTATTAATTAATCTTGAAAATGCATTTTGAAATTTGTTACTCTATTGACTTAACATTCACTGTTTGGTAGTATAAAGCTTAAGGAATAATAAATCAATAGACGATCATTGTTTATGTAATGATAAGAGAATATTTATTAGGTTGTCTTACACAACTCACAGTGTGTAAGCTCACAGTGGCCACATGAGGGCAGGAAAGCTGGAGAAACATGTAGCTACTTAGTCCAAGAACAAGAGACCAATGGTGCAGTCCCAGTCTGAGTCTGAAGGCCTGGAGACCCAGCCAGCGAAGAATCTGGAGTCTGTTATCCATGGCTGACAGCAGCAGAATAAAGTCACACTTGCTCAAAAATCTTCCCTTCTTCATCTTTTTTAAACTATCCAGGTCCCCACAGGCAGAATAGGTGTTACCTTACAAGTAAGTCAATTATTTCTAGAAACCCTCCTAGAAAGAAATATGTTTTTCCAGTTTTCAAGGTATCTCTCAACCTAGCGTAGTTAACAATCAAAGTTGTTCATCACAGGTATCCACCCCAGCAAAGTCACAATGGAGCAGAAGGAAGCACAACTCTGGGGTGCTTTTCTAGAAGGGAAAAACGTTTCCATGGAATATGTATAAAATGCAGCATGTAAAGACATTGAAATGAGGGAGCTGGAGAGACAACAAAGTGGTTAAGAAATTGTAGCACTCATCAAGAAGACCTAAATTTGGTCCCCAGAACCCATGTTGGGCACCTCACAACCACCTGCAACTCCAGCTCCAAGGGATCTGATGCTCTTTTTAGCCTCTTTGATCCTCTGCCCTCACATATTCACATATCCACACACAAACATTAAAAAGTAATTTTTTTAAATTCAAAAGAGCTAAAGATATTTCTGGGGAAGTCTATGTAAGTAAAAGGGTTTTTTTTTAATACAATATAATACTGAAACAAAAAAAAGGAATTCATTCATCCCCTTCTACTTCAATTCTATTGTGAATAAGATGTTCATAAGCATGATGTAGTCACTAACCACTGATTCACTTAAAGGAATAATTTTGGGAGGTTAAAGAGGATAAATATAACCTAAATAAGTTAAATCCATATCTACCATAATAGAAAGTGACTAGAAAGTATCTAAAGGAAATAAATCAATCAAAAGCAGTGTGCATTTATGATCAAAATATATGGAAGGGGACTAAATGGAGAACTCAAATGGTAAAATGCTTGCCCCCAAAGCATGAAGACCTGAGGTTAACACAAAGAGCCCCATTAAAAAAGCTTGGCATGGTGACATGTGCATGCAAGCCTGACACTGGGGAGGGAGAGACAGACAAATGCCTGTGCCTCACTGGCCAGCCAGCATGGTCCATTCAGTGAGCTTCAGGCTCTTGACAGACCTTGTCTCAAAAAACAAGGGGGATGGTTCCAGGAACAACAACCAACGTTATCCTCTGGCCTCCACAAACTCATATGAATAAACACACACACACACACACACACACACACACACACACACACACACACACACACACAGTTTCCTCTATAGAAGTATGGGAGGGAAAAGCATAGTAACTACTATTCTCATGTCATTCTTTTAGCTCTTTGATCGTCCCAAATATGAATGTTTTACTTTCTTTCAAATTGTTTTATGATTTTTGCTTGCTATGTTTTTCTTTATACAGTTTAATAGCCCTTCTGGAAACTAGTATACTATGCTCTATTCTAATAGTATATTAAAATATAATAGAATTGAGCCAGTACCTTGATCAGCAGGTAAACAAGCTTGCTGAAAAGTCTGGCAACCTGTATTTTATCCTTAGAACACACATGGTAGAAGAGAGAACTAAAGTTATCACCAAAGTCATCCTGTAACATACACACACACACACACACACACACACACACACACACACACACAGATAGATAGATAGATAGATAGATAGATAGATAGATAGATAGATAGATAGATAAAAATAAATGTAATTTTTATATTCTTTGAAGATATAACATAATTAACTCCCTATGAATGTCCTTCCATTAAGGACATTGACCTTAAGCAATTTAATCAATGATTAGTTGCTGACCACAGAACCCAAACCCAAGCATGTCAGATAATTATTATGTTTTCCTCCTTTAAGTGATATATTATAAACTAATGATCCCTAGTAGAGTAACCATACCCAAAGACAGTCTGTACCTCACAAAGTATATTGGCCTCAGGAACACAATTTGCCCTAATTTTCAGCAGGAAATTGTCGTTGAGTACAGATGGAGTGACACATCATGGCAGTCTGTTGCACACTGAATCATTTCAACCCAAATTAGCCTTGCATTGGGTAGCTGCAATTTACCTTTCCAACACATTTCTTTCAGTATTTTTATTCAGAAGTTCTTTATTTTAGCGACATTGGTCATCCAACATTTTTTTTTTTGTCTAGATCACTCTTGATCATATCATGTTCCCACCATACCCACTCTGTTCTCTTCATCCTTCTTAATGTTACCTGCCTCTCAGTAATCAGCAGGTCAATGTCTTGTTGCAAGTTTGGGATCTACAAAGATACTGTTAGTCCTGAAGTTGTTAATTCTCTAAAGACTTGATATTTTAATAGATCACGAATACAAGTAGATATGTGACTATAATATAGGAAGAACTGAAGTTATTTCTGCAATGTATATTCAAAATGTCAAAAGTCTATGGTAATACATGTGACATTGACTGAGAAAGATTAGAAAACACTATCTGGAGAGGGATCACATGAAACATATTTCAAGGAATGCACACAGCTTTCTTTCGTAGCTGGAATATGAAGTGTGGCAATATGAATAAAATTCTTTGGGGGCCTCTTTAAGGATAAGGGGAAAGTGTGGTTTGTCTAGGAGATAAAAATTATGTATTAGAAATAAATTAGGAGATGTATTTGTAGATACAAGTTGGCTGTATGGTAGAAGGTCTTGACTTCAAATCCATATTTACTACCTTAATAGGCAAGAGAAGTACCTAAATGTTAAGTCATGTGCCCTGATGAGGACACCACTTTAGAAAGAATAATTTAATAGTAGCCTTTAAGATTTCTTGAATTAAAGAAAATAAAAACCAAGGAAAGTAGACAAAAATAAACTGATGTGGCAATCACAGCGGAGAACTGTAAAAGGGAAATAATTAAGGAAATGGAAGAAGAATGGAGATGGACAGGGTATCCATGTGATTTGATAATTCCATCTCTTTATTATGCTGAATACAAGGAAAGGGACTCCAGATTTCATACCTGTCAGACTAAAGAAATGATAGAAGCAAGATGGGGAAGGGGTTCCTTGAATATGTTCTGAATTCACTGAGTTAAATGTCAATGTGATGTGAAAACAGAAGCCAGCCAGCAGCAGGACATTGCAGGGAGTATTGGAAGCTCAAGGATGAAGACAGGATGGACACTGGCTGACATTGGTTGCCACAATGAATTTGAAGTGTGGTAAGTGCAGAGAGTAAACACACCTGAACTTAAAATGGTAAGCCGGTGAAGGCAGGTGGATTAAATTGATTCCTAACACAAAGACACCATTTCATCTACAAAACTAGGAAGAACGCCCTGTCCTCTGCCCTCTGGGCAGCTTCATGACATGTGCAGTTGTGCAGATGCTGTGGACTTTTCCTGTAGAAGCAGAATCTGCCAAAAAGCACATAATGGCAGGATAGGAGGACATGGATGCATGCCAACTGGCCTCAAGGCACTCTTGATCTTTCCCTACATCCTGATCCTTCCAGAAACCCCACTGACTAAAGCAGACTGATTCAGCTCCATGCACTAAATGAACTGCCAACCAAGGGGTGTTAATCCTAACCTCTATGTTCAGAGGTTTGCCACAAAATGAAGTTAGAATTTTAACAGCATTAAGCAGTGTGATATAATAAAAGAGGATTTGCTTTACAATTAGAAAGACCTAGACATTTATTTTATCTGGCTACTTAGTATTTGTGCCATTCTGGGCAAATTAATTTCTATACTCCTTAATTTTCTCATAATAATATGTATTTCATAGGGCTTAAATGTGACATGGATATGACCTTATGAAACAGGTACAATATACATAAAATGGGCATTTCCTGCTCCTTCCACCACTTTGTCCACTCATATATATGGCTGTGCATGTGATATGGTGTGTTGGTTTAGAGGAGTTCTATTTTTCCATCTTCCCCATAGACTTTCATGTTCAAATAACATTTTTTTTAAATTTATTTATTTACTTACTTACTTATTTTACATACTGGCTGCAGTCTTTCCTCCCTCTCCTCCTCCCAGTCCCTCACCCACACTCCTGCCTTTGTCCCCACCTACCCTCAATCCACTCCTCTCCCATTTCTGTTCAGAAAGGGTCAAGCCTCCCATGGATATCAACAAAGTATGGCATATCAAGTTGCAGTAAGACTAAGAACCTCTCCATGTATTAAGACTGGGCAAGTTACCCCTAGTATATTGTAAAAGTGGACTGGAACATGCTTTCTGTCTCAGGGAGAACATGGACCCAGTTCTGCCTTGGAGATATTCTGCTTCAAAGGTATTTCTTTGAGGGGTTTGGATAGCTGATTCAGAAGACAAAATTTCTCAAGTCTCTAGTACTCAGACCCCTTGATGAAAACAAGCCAAAGGCTCTGTTCCTCCAGCCCTCAGAGCTCTGTTTCTCCATCATCACTCTTCTCATTGCAGACATCACAAACTCACCAGGAATATCAGTCTCTAGGAAAGGTGTCCACAAGAGAAGGATAGCACATTTCTAAAAATTACAGCTTAAAGAAACCCTCAAAAACAGAAACTTACTGGAGATGGAGAGATGGACACAGACAGTGGTGAGCCACCATGTGAGTGCTGAGAACCAAACCCCAGTCCTCTGCAAGAACCATGAGAGGATTTAACTGCCTAGCCATCTCTCCAACCCCTTGAGATATTTTACTTCTGGAAGAAGTTTGCTTATTTTATTACTTTCAATAAATGTTTGTTGATTGACTACTATCTTATAGTTAATGTGGTGTGCCTTCATGATGAACAGTAGATAAGATATGAAACACCTCTCCCATTAAACTTACATCCTACTAGAGGGATAGGCAAAGCAAACACATAACAAATGCTGGTATACGCCTATAATCCTAGAACTTGAGAGGTAGGGACAAAAGGATCCCAAGTGCAAGGTCATCCTTGGCTACATGGTGACATTGAAACCAATCTGGATACACAAGATCTTTTCAAAAAAAAGGAAGAGGGAAAGAGAAAGAGGAGGGGGAAAAGAGAGGAAGGAGGAGGAAGAGGCGGAGGGAAGGAAGGAAGCTCAGTAGAGCATATGGCAGTAAAAGAGATAAACCCCAAACCCTACAATATTACTGAGCTATGTAAATATTCCTCTTCTAAAACTGGAGATGTTGAGTTAGAGTCCATTATTTTAACACGTTTCTATAAAGAAGTCATTGAGTACTTGGAATGAGTTTCTCTTACACAACCCACAGGAAGAAAATGGCAGCTGAGGTAGCTAGTTTGTTTATTTTAAGTGCTAACTACAAAAAAGCAGTAGGTATATAGAGATAGCTGTGAAAATATCCCAGGATATATTGAATTTCTACATTTCTTGTTTCATTTCTGCAGAGATTAAAAGAAGTTCAAAAATATGTCACAAAACTCTGGAGGTTGGAAAAATGGAATAAATGAGGAAACAGTGTAAGCTCTGGTGGGAGTCCAGAGGGAATCCTGATAGTGGTGGTGGCCAGAACACAGTGCCAGTGGTGAAGGTGAATGACTCAGTATCGATACAAGAGCTTTACAGGTGAAAAAAGAACCTTGCGAACACAGCAGTAGCAAAGAAACAGGTGCATCCTATATGGCCCTCAAATAGAAAGCTTAAATAACTGAGGCAATAAAGAAAGGAAGAGAGAGAGACAGACAGAGAGAGGAAGGAAGGGATAGAGAGACAGAAAGAGAGAAAAGAAGAGAGAGAAAAACAAAGAAATAAAGACTGCTTACAAATAAGAATTTCAACTTTCACCAACATTCTCTATGCCCATTAGAATGACCACTAGAATCATTAGATGATCTATTCGAATCCACTTGTAAAGCTTTGTAAAAACATCAAGTTTCTATTTCATTTTATCAAACTCTTGAGTCTAAGCCTGTAAGGACAGCACCCAGAACTCTTTGATTTGGATTTGGATACTATATTCATAAGCTTCTACTCTGGTTTCAGGGTTGGTCAAACATTATTTCTTCTGGGCCCAAGCCAATGGGGCGTCTTTCTCCTCCACTGCACAATCTATTTATACTTTAACCTTTTGCTTCGGGTTCTGTCACCTGATTCCCACCCCCACAGAAAATGTAACCCTAAAGTGTGTTTCTTCCACAAACAAGGCACCTTAGAATAATTCAATGTGAAGATCTGTGCCTTCTCAAGTAGCCCAAAACTCTAAACTTTCTGAAGAGTGGCTGATATAAGATATACCTATAGAAAATATCATAGTAACTTCAATTTTAAGTAAACCTTCAGAAGCAATGAACATTGCTAAATGGTATATCTAAGCATAATGGTCCAAAAGAAGGAACAAACAAGCTGGTCACAATATGTTTGGCAAGGTGTGACACTTAGGCTGTATCAATTCCAGCTAACTCTTGCATCACCAATACAATAGGAACATTATTTGAGCAGAAATCATAATTATTTTAAGGACAGGTCACAGAGACTTAAAATCATCCTGAGTTGAAGTGTGACATTTGACAGTATAATATTCAATGTTCAGAGAGGGATGTTTGACATTCTAAATCTGTGGGTTTGGATAGAACAATTTTCTAACAGAGATCCGGACACAGGCTGTCCTAAAATGTCAAAGTCAAACAGTGCCTGGGGAACTGTCTTAGGATTTCTATTGCTATGATAAACACCATGACCAAAAGCAACCTAAGGAGCAAATGGTTTATTTCATCTTCCACTTCCAAGTTAACTATCTGTCACTGAGGAAGTCAGGGAAGGAACTCCACCAGGGCAGGAACCTGGAGGCAAAAACTGATACAGAATCCATGGAGGACCATTATTTTCTTATACAACTCAGGACTACCCGCCAAAGGATGGGACTGACTTCTTTGGGATGGGTTCTCCCACATCAATCAATAGTCAATACCTCCACAGATTTCCTTACAGGACAATCTTATGGAGGCTTTTTTTTTTTTTATTAAGTTTCTCTCTTTGAGAATATGTCTAGGTTTATACCAACTTGACAAAAAAAAAAAAAAAAAAAAAAAAAAAACAGTCAGAATAGGAAGCTAATAATCTGTATGGATCAGGCCACACCATGAATGGTGGTGGCCTATCTCCCTTCCACCTGGAACTCCACAGAAAAATCTATTAACTGTTCACAGAAACACAAAACTTTTCTGACAAGTAAGCATGCACTCCCAATTTTATTACCTAGCAATATCTCCACATTATTTAGGTTTACAAATTCCTCCCCAGCTTAGTCACTATTAAATATTTGACTAAATACCTAAATCTAAGAAAGACTCTAAAAATTAATTCAGCATAATAACTGTTCTGGCCCCAAGTATAGATACGTTCTCTTAAATATGCCTCTCTTGTAAAAATTATGATACATTTATAGGATGAATCTTCATGCTGCTTTTAAAAACAGCACTAAGGCTGAGCAATGCTACTGAGTGCTTAGTGTGAATGGAAACAAGCATAGAGAAATCCAGGGCAGTACATGGCCATGCCTTAGCACTGGGGATATGGAGGCAGGAGGGTAGGGGTTCAAGGACAGCTTTAGTTACATGGGAGACCATCTCAAGAAGCATAAAAAGAATGCAAAATTATCCACCAGAGAACAACCCAGGCTTTAAGTGAAAATCTACCTTATTTCAAGACCTGTACTCTTCTTAACGTTTTTTGTTTTCACAGGAAAAATAATAAACTAATTTATTATGTCTTGACACATGTACATAATTTTGAATGATTTAGTCATCCAAAATGGCATAATTATCACCCTGCTTATTGTTTTAGGTGAGAAAACACTTGCAATTCACCCTTTTCATTGCTTTTCACTGTTAGCTGTAGTCACCTCTGCCATGCCATAGAGTCCAAAGCTTATTCCTTGTTATATCATTGAAATGTTGGGCCCTCTGACTAGCAACTCCCTCTGCCTTAACCCCAGCCTCTGGCAGCTGTCATTCTCTCTCCACATGTAAAATCCTATGGTGGTTGCCCTTCTGTGCCTATCTAATTTCATTTCCCACAATATTCTTTCAAGTTCATGCACACTGATACAAAGGACAATTCAGTCATTTTAAAGACTGAAGAGTATACTGCATATACATACCCCAGTTTCTTTATTCATTCCCTTGTGATAGAAACTTGCATTGATTCCACATCCTGGCTATTATGAACATAAGATGGGCCCTAACTTTTGGTGATTTACTGAATGTTTGTTACTGTATAAGGGTATGAAATATATGTGCAAACAACAGAAACCATGCTTCAGATTTTGAATTTTGATCTTTTCTTGGGTTAGTCACACTTCTTTGTCTAAATGCCAGGCAATGATCATAAGTCCAGCAATAGATGATCTCTAGTAGTTTATGCTGTCAAAATGGTTTGGATGCAGGCATTCAAAAGATTACTTGCTAAGTTCAACACTTACTGGGATTTGTGTTAGATAGTGCCACCTAACTTTAGCTTAATGTTAATGATACATTCAAGGTAACCTATGTTGAGCTGCAGTGCTTTCTAGATTAGCATATAAGTGCACCTTCACCCTGCAAAAATCTTCTTGATGTAATCTTGAAATTAGCCTGCTGGTAATTTGTTAAAGGATATTTGCATCTGATTTCATCAGAGGATTTTCTTTCCTCAGTGTCCTTGCCTGGCTTTTCTATTTGGGAAATTCTAGATCTATAGAATGACTTTGAAGGATTCTTTCCACTTCAGGTTTTTGAGAGATTTTGGGAAGGACTGAGTTCTTTACTGTTAGGACTCGGGTTTGAAGCTATCTGGTCCCTGGTTTTTCTTTAACTGTACATTTTATCACTGACTCAATTCCATCATTTATTGTTGGTCTGAGGTGCCTTAGTCTTGGTGGATTCTATATATCTAGGAATTAACCTATTTCTTTTGGGGCATACAATTCACTGATACATAATCATTTACAGCAGTTTCTTAGGATCTTTTGGATGTCTCTCCTGTTGAAGCGTTTCTTCTTCTAATCCTAATTGTATCCTTTTTCCTAGTTAGTCTAAGGGTTTGCTGATTTTGATTATCTTTCTACATTTTTATTGCTTATTTTTATTTTTTACTCTCATCTTTGTTGCATTTGTTTACTCTCTGGTTTTTGTTATTTCTTTCTTTCTGTTCAGTTAGGCCTTCATATTTTTTTCCTAGCTCCTTAAAGTTAACTGTTAAATTGTTTGACTTGGACTTCTTTCTTATTTTTTTTTTTGACAAGTGTTTATGGCTATGATTCTTCCTCTGAGGACTGTTTCTGTTGCTTTCTGTATGTTCTGCATTATGCTTTCATATTTTTTTAGTCCCTTCTGTATTGTATGACTCATTGGTTATTTGGGAGGAAACTTCAATTTTGATGCATTTGAAAATTTTCCCATTTTTCTCCTGCTGTTACCA
Organism: Peromyscus leucopus; assembly: GCF_004664715.2. Classification (NCBI taxonomy): domain Eukaryota; kingdom Metazoa; phylum Chordata; class Mammalia; order Rodentia; family Cricetidae; genus Peromyscus; species Peromyscus leucopus. The sequence goes on along the minus strand of NC_051065.1, from coordinate 45,654,928 downwards.
TCTAGTTTCACGCTCCTGTAACTGGAGAAGAGCCTTGCTATGATCCCAACCTCAGGTATCTGTCTTAGTTTCTTCTCCTGTGGCTGTGATAAAATACCCCGATGAAAGCAATTTGAGTGAGCAGGGGTTTATTTTGGACTCCCGGTTCTAAGTTGCAGTCCATCCTGTCAGAGAAGTCAAGACATCAGGGACTGGAGGCCGCTGATAACATCACACACACAGTTAGAAAACAGAACACTAAATGGTTGCATTCAACTCACTTTCTGCTTTTTATACAGATCAGAATCCTATCTCAGTTAAGGTAATTAAAATAATCCCCCCAAAAGCATGCCCACAAGCTTATCTCCCAAGTGATTCTAGATCACACTGAGTGGACAATTGACTTTAACCATGATGGTTGTTATTTTAAGAACTGTTTACTGTCCTAACATATGATCTCTCCTAGAGAACACTGTGTTTTTGAAGCAAATGTGTTTTATGTTGTTATTCAGTGCAACTGCCAACATTTGTGAATTTTTGTCATTTGGGCTGACATATAACTGAAGCCTAATCTTTTCTCATTGATTCTGACTGGATGACCTGCCTGTCTGGTAAGGTGGGGTATTATGCCTCCTGACTGTTACTGTGTTCCACTCTTTCTTTCTCTCTCACCCTTCAGATCATACATAGTTATTTTATATATGCAGGTGCTCCAGTATTGGGCACATATATTTATAATTGCTGTTGCTTCTAGATGAATTTACCCTTTTGTTGTTATGCAATGGACTTCTCTCATCTCTTTCACAATTTTTAAATTTTAAGGTCTGTTTTTCTACATGTTTCACTATACCTTCTCTTTTGTTTTCATTTATCTAAAATATCTTCCATCTCTCTACTTGCATTTTCTATGGTCCCATACTAGTAAGTTAAGACTTTTACAGCAGTATAAAGTCATGTATTCAATTTCTTTTTTAGTCCATTCAATCACTACATCTCTTGATTGGATGACAATCCACTTAGGGCAATTACAGATAGATGGGTACATTGACCACCACTGTGTAACATGTTTTCTGGTAGCTTCATAGATATCCTAGGATTTTTTTCTTTCCATTGTAATTTCTTATAATTTGGGATTGCAGTATAATTACACTATTTCTCCTTCCCTTGTCTGGCAGCTTTTTGTGATGGAACAGTTTGCATTTTCATTGTCATTGTTTTACACAAGTATCATGGTCTTTTGCTTTTTGATTCCCCTGAAGCTCCAATAAAAACAATTAATCCTTTTGTTTCTAGATTTTTTTTTTTTACTTTATGCATGTGAGTGGTTTCCCATGCATTTATCTATGCGTACCACATGAATGTCTAGTGCCTACAGAGGTCAGAAGAAGATGGTAGATCCCTTAGGACTAGAGTGATAAATAATTGTGAATCACCGTATGGATGCTGGGAGTCAAACGACGGTCTGATGCAAGGAGAAAATATGCTCTTAACCACTCATCCTCTCTCAGCCCCAACAACTAATAATTATAACAAGCTATTTTAAGTTCACTGCAACTTAAGTTGCTTACAGAAACTACAGGGTCGCTCCACTTTAGAATGTTTATTTCAAATTTTACATCTTTATGTAATTTGTCTACATTTGTTTTTAATGGTTTTCTTTCTTTTAATCCTCATACTGAAGATCAAATGCCCTTCCTTACCACACTCAAAGTACTGCAGTATGTTGTATACAGCTATATACTATTGACACCACTGACTTTGGAACCTTCCTGCTTTATTTCATTGCCTAGTGGCTTTGGGTTTCTGCTTAGAGAACACCTTTAGAACCGTCTGCAAGACAAAAAAGAAGTGGAGTTCTTTGATTTTCATTTGGAGAAATCTTTCCACCTCCCTAGTTATTTCACTTGTTTGTTCGTTGTTTTTAGACTTTGTAGCTTAAGCTGGTCTCCAATTCTTGGCCATCTTAGTGCCTGAGCCCCTTGAGTGCTATTGGAGGTATAAATTACCAGTCTCTTTGACTTCGGAAGGACTGTTTGTCCAGGTAAAGACTCTTAGTCTACAGGTTTTTCCACTTCTTTTCCTACAGAACTTTGTATACACAATTCATCTCTCTTGGACTGCGGGCTTCTGATGAGGAGTCCTCTAAGAGCTACTACTTATATGACCTTCTCTAAACTTGATGTTTCTTATCTCTTGTTGCTTTCAGAATCCTTTTTGTTGTTGTTGTTGTGATTGTTGTTATGGTTGACCATGATATGTGTCAGTGAATTCTTCTTTGGGTTGAATTTGGGTGAAGACTTCACAGTTTCCTATATCTATTATTATCTTTCACTAAATTTAGGAAAACTTCAACCGTTGCTTCCTTAATTTTTTTTTTTGAGACAAAGTTTCTCTCTGTAGCTTTGGTGCCTGCCCTGGATCTCTCTCTGTAGCCCAGGCTGGCCTCAAACTTACAGAGATCGCCTGGCTCTGCCTCCCAAGTGCTGGGATTAAAGGTGCGTGCCACTACCACCCGGCCTTTTTTTCTCTTCCTATTCTCTATTTTGTAATGAAATGTCCTCTGAATAAACCTTTGGTTTCTTGGTGGCGTCTTGATAATTCTCAAAAGCCTTCTTATTTTTTATTCCTGTCCTTTCAATAATGATCCAAGTGACTTGTGTTTGAGCTCAATGATATTTTTGCATGACCAAATTGAAGCTTCGAGTTGAACTTCTTGCCTCAGTTGCTGTGTTCTTTATCTCTTAGGAAGATATTATTTGTTTCTCTTTGTCAAAATCTTTACTTTGATCATCAAGTTTTATTTTCCAGACTTCATTTAATTTTCTATCTGTATTTTCTTGCAACTCTCTGAATTCCATTCAGAATTGTTCTGAACATTAGACCCTGGTTCCCCCACATTAATGCATTGTATGGTGGCTTCCTATTCTGACTTTCACAGGTATTCTTTTTTTTTTATTTTATTTTACAATACCATTCAGTTCTACATATCAGCCACAGGTTCCCCTCTTCTCCCCCCTCCCACACCCTCCCCTTACCCCCAGCCTACCCCCCATTCCCACCTCCTCCAGGGCAAATCCTCCCCCGAGGACTGCAATCAACCTGGTAGACTCAGTCCAGGCAGGTCCAGTCCCTTCCTCCCTGACTGAGCCAAGTGTCCCTGCATAAGCTCCAGGTTTCAAACAGCCAACTCATGCAATGAGCACAGGACTTGGTCCCACTGCCTAGTTGCCTCCCAAACTGATCAAGCCATTCAACTGTCTCACCTATTCAGAGGGCCTGATCTAGCTGGGAGCCCCTCAGCCTTTGGTTCATAGTTCATGTGTTTCCATTCATTTGGCTTTTTTTTTCAATAATTGAGTAGAACCGAAATTTATTATAAGCCACAGTCGTCCTAGGACCTCCATACTATATATATAGCCTCTATGGTTCTATGGGCTGTGGTCTGATTGTTCTTTATTTTATATCTAGAATCCACTTATGAGTGAGTACATACCATGACTGTCTTTCTGGGTTTGGGTTACCTCACTCAGGATGATTATTTCTAGTTCCATCCATTTGCCTGCAAATTTCATGCTTTCATTGTTTTTCTCTGCTGAGTAGTACTCCATTGTGTATATGTACCACATTTTTTCCATCCATTCTTCTGTTGATGGGCATCTAGGTTGTTTCCAGGTTCTGGCTATTACAAATAGTGCTGCTATGAACATAGCTGAGCATGTATCTTTATGGTATGAATCAGCATTCCTTGGGTATATGCCCAAGAGTGGGATGGCTGGGTCTTGAGGTAGTTCGTTTCCTAATTTTCTGAGAAACCACCATACTGATTTCCACAGTGGTTGTACAAGTTTACATTCCCACCAACAGTGGAGGAGTGTTCCCTTTGCTCCACATCCTCTCCAACATTGGCTGTCATTGGTGTTTTTGATCGTAGCCATTCTGACAGGTGTAAGGTGGTACCTCAGGGTCGTTTTGATTTGCATTTCTCTGATGATTAAGGATGTTGAGCATTTCTTTAAATGTCTTTCAGCCATTTGTAGTTCTTGTTTTGTGAATTCTCTGTTTAGCTCTTTAGCCCATTTTTTAATTGGACTGTTCAGTATTTTGATGTCTAGTTTCTTGAGTTCTTTATATACTGTGGAGATCAGTCCTCTGTCAGATGTGGGGTTGGTGAAGATCTTTTCCCATTCTGTTGGCTGTCTTTTTGTCTTATTGACTGTGTCTTTTGCCCTGCAAAAGCTTCTCAATTTCGAGAGGTCCCATTTATTAATTGTTGTGCTCAGGGTCTTTCACAGGTATTCTTTACTGGAAATTCAGCTTACCTGGCTAGTCTAGCTTAGGGTACTAGACGGATCAGCTGAGAGCAACTCCAAACAGGGAAATATTGCTATAAGATTCTCTAGTGTTATTAGGTTACTTCCTGTGCCCTGAGATGCTTCAGAGTCAAGTGAGGCTGCTGGCCAGAATGTCAGTCAGTGCTCTTCAGACAGAATGAGCTCTGCCACATCCCCTGATCAAACAAGACATAGGGCTGTTTCCTCTGAGTGGAGAGTAGTGTGGGGTGGCAACTGTCGTGGGAAAGCTCTCAAAGCAATAGTCAAGGTTTTATAATGTCTCTGGGGTTGATGTCCAGCTGCCAGGGATGGAATGAGTCAGATGTACCTGTTCTGGCATTCCAACCTTTGGAACACTCAAGCGGAGCCCCTGCTACTGCACCACAGAGGTTGGGTGAGGACATAAGTTCCCATATTGGCAGACTGATACTTTGCCTCCCCCACTCAACATATGTTTCTCATCACTGTGAACAAATATCTGACAGAGCGACTTAAGCCAGAACTTGACTTTGGATCACAGTAGAGGATATAGTTCATCATGGTGACGACATGACAGTGACAGGAGTTTGCAGCAGTGGCTTTGCCATGTGTACTGACCCGGAAGCAGAGAGACTCCGGGTTAGAAGCGGGGCAGGACTGTAAACCCTCAATACTCATTCCCAGTGACCTACTGCCTCTAGGTGGACCACCTTCCAAAGGTTCTACGACCATCCAAAATGGTGACAAAGTGTTTAAACACATTAGTCAGGGCAGGGGCATTTCATCTTTAAACTATAATCTTATAGAAGACTTAATAGAAAGCCAGGGCCTTGTAGGCGACAGGTCAGGGACTTGAGCCTGGGAGGTTGACAGACTCTGTTTATAGTAAAACTATTCTAGTATCAAGTTTCTCAGTTCTGCACCTCCATCAGTCAGAATACAGCACCACCAACCACTTTCAGATTGTTCCATGAGGTGTTCTATTCTCACTCCGGAGTCTTGAGATGTGCACAAGGATCCTCTTGTGCACTGTTAGATGCATCTCTGTGATAGAAGCCGAAATCATATTCCTAGTGTTACCTCCTTAAGATGTGGTTTTGAATACTCTGCTACTCCTGGATAAAGGAGAATATATAGTACCATAAAAAAATGCTTGCATCCATAACTAAGCACATGCAAATGGCCAGTAAGACAAAGAAATAGCCTTATTATCTTAATAAGACTAAGAACTGGCCTTATGTTCAGGCTCTAAATATTGATGGCTGTTGCTCCAAGGCCACCTCCAGGGTATGTAAAAAAAAAAAAAAATCCATGAATGTGGCAAAGGCTTAAGAAAAGTTCTTATCTATCTGAGGACTAGACTTTTTCTACCTGAGGGGAAAAATAAGGAAACACACACATTTTCTGATGGCAACGTTCTCTTTTACTTTATTTGAAAAATCTCTTTCCTGTACAGCTGCACAAGCTCTCTCTTCTTCTGCAAAGCTAGTCCTAGTCTACCCAGTGCTCTCTGCACAAATCTCCTCTTCTCTCAGCATACATGTGCATTTTCATCTCTGCCCAGCTCTTTTACACAGTCATACATCTTAGAATTCTCCTCTTCTCTCAGCATACATGTGCATTTTCATCTCTGCCCAGCTCTTCTACACAGTTATACATCTTAGAATTCTCGTTCCTCAGATCTCTCTGCACACCCAAACACACATTTTAACTTGTGCTCACCACTAGCTTGTTACACAGCTCTTCTACATAGCAGCAGCTCCTTCACCCAGCTCTTGTACACAGCTCCCCTACATAGCTCTACACAGCTGCTCTGTACATGACTACTCCTCTCACAGACAAACTCTGGACAATTACATGTTACATTTTCAGGGTCTCAACCACTCTTATAACACATGGTAAGTCACACAGCTTTTCTCAGGGTAGGAAGGTCACACTGGCTGGCCAGTGAGTAACACTTGGCCAAGCACATAGCCTGAGTGGTTAACATTCCCAGACAGAAAATGACATTGAAATTCAGGACTAGCAATAAACAATTAGTTGGCTAAACCTTGAGCCTAGGAGTATATGCAGTCAATTACTGTGAGGGATTATGTCTCAATGTAAACAGCCTAGCCCTGATTCAACAAACAGACACTTGGGAATTTGTCGAGTATTTTATTTGCAGGGGCAGCTAGTCTGTTCTGAAGTCTAAAATTAGCTGTCATTGTGTCTGAGAATACTGTTACTTTCCTGTGTCAATTAAGAAAAATATTCTGGTATTATTTCTATTCATTGGAATTATACTGCTTAAGCAGAAATCATCTCCCTAATCATCCATGGTTATATGTGTACCCAAAGATTTAAAACACACTACCAGTGTGTTTTAAACTCCACAGCTGTTCTTTTTAGTGGTAGGAGATGAGAAAGTTACATACAAGAGCAACCAGTCATTTACAGTCACTGACTTCACAGCCTTGCAAGGTGGGGCTTCCCATCAGATGAATCTGGTGGGTTGATCTGTTAAATACTAGTTGTCACCTGCTGTATACTCCCATAGCCCTTGGCAGTCTTTGAGTAAATACAAATGAAAACTACAATGAGATTCAACTGCAATTGGTCCTAGAGCTGAAAAGTGGATACATGCCCCCCATTCCTAACTCAGGAGCAATATCCAATTGATAACCACTTGCAAATGAAAATTTAGTTTCTTCCAAGTCTCCCTGGGGAAAGAAACTTTTAAGGGTAGGCTCCATGCCCAGCAACAGATGACCAATAGAAAATGAACTCAACAGCATCTTTGGGAGTACCTTGTCTTGTAATGTTGTGTCAGGGCCTTTCTCTGTTTTTAATTTTAGATTATTATTTTTTATTTTACTTCATTTTATTTATTGTTTTTCTTTTTTTTTTTTTTTTTTTACCCTACAGGTCCTGTGCATATACATTATGGCTTCCGGCTTAGTGTTTTTATGAATTTCCTGAATATACAAACAAGTGGGTTTCTGTTTCTTATTACTTCTCTTGTGTCTTTTCCTTCTGTTTGTTTGTTTTGTCCAATTCTGACATGCTAGTTTTGATTTTATCTTATTATATTACATTTTATTATTAGTCCTTAGAGGTGTATTTCTTTTCTAATGAGAGACAGAAAGGGGGTAGATCCGGATGGGAAGGGAGTTGGGAAGGGGATGGAAGGAGTAGAAGGAGGGAAACCATAGCCAGGATATATTATTTGATAAAATATCTATTTTCAATGAAAGAAAAGATAAAAATGACAAAGAAAAGAGACTGTCATAGGAGAGAGTCGGTAAAGATGTGGCTTAGCTGAACTTCAAATGCAAGGCTTGTTGGGTGAAAATGAGATTTTGTTGACAATACAGCTAAATCTGAATAACTGTTCCAAAGAAGACTGGCTGTGTTGTGGTCAGGCATTTCCCTTCCAAGATACAGTCAACTCTGTTTTAGGATTTGATTTGAAAACTCAAAGTTGTTTCAGTACAGTTGTTTTACTGGTGGAAATTTGACCACAACGCAAATCTCACATCTCTTTTCAAAAAAATAATTTCTTTCAATTTCGAGATATGTCATTTCCCCCTTTCTTCCCTCCAAACCTTCCTGTATACACCCCTTCTTGCTCTCTTTCAAATTCATGGCCACCATTTCAATTAATTTTCTGAGTGTGTGTACATGTATGTGTATGTATTACTAAATACATAAGTAGAGCCTGCTCAGTCTGTACAATGTTACTTGTATGTATATCATATTTCTTTACAGACAGTTTCATCAGAAAGAAAGACAAGGTGATAGGAACTACCCAGTGGACCAAATTCACATAGAAACACACAAAGCAATTGTATACCTCAAGCATCTACCAGCTTTGTCAGTTCACTGACTGGAAGGACCTACATGTCCTGTTTTTAAGCTTTTATTTTATGTGATCAAACACTATTATATATAAACAAATACACATTCAGCATCTCAAACACATTCATTCCTAATTCAAGATGCCAGGCAGCAACAATAGAAGGGCATAGTAGTTTCGTATGAAGGTCTTAAATGAAAATTGCCAAACCCTGCCAAAATGGCTCCTTTTATTGTTATTAGCTTCAGTGGTTTCAAGTATCATTACAATTTCCTAAGATTTCAGATTTTCAGATAAAATCATGAGTTTAGATTAGAAAGCCACAAAAGATTTCCTGACAGTAATACATTAATTGAAGAAGGCTACATATTTCATCAAGAAAATTTTATTATCATTTTAATAAATCAGCTTCCATTATAAATCTCAAAGAACATACATTAAAAAAATGAACAAGGAAAAGCGAAAGTATGCCCAAGTATTTAAGAGTTTTAAAGCAACAATCAGTAGTCAAAGTAAGAAAATGCATCACACCTATTCACTTTTAGTATTTCAGCTTTCTGATTCCAGACTACTGCCCTTCAAACACTTCATACCAGTTCACAAGCTCTACCCTCGGACATCTACTTCCTCGAGCAAACCTCATGTATTTCACAAGTAAAGTGTCATATCAATTTCGGTGCTTACTGTTTTACCACCTAACATGGATAGCATCCTACTATTATTTTTTTAGTTTAGCTGTAACTGTAAAAAATTTACAACTGTATCCTTAATCCTATTTTTTTCATAAGCCATGTGGGTTTTTCTTCCATTTAGTCATTATTTTTATTTTTGACTATCCCATACATGCATAAAATTGCTTGTGATCCTATTCACCAGTCCCAATACCCTATCTTATCCACTCCTGCTGATCCTGATCTTATTCTGAGCTATCCCCCTTCTACTTACATGTCTTGTGTGTGTTTTTGTGCAGGTGGTTACAGCTGCTGTAGTCACGACTTCAATGGCCACGTCATGACCAGAAGACAGCATATCATGGCACTGCTCCCTATCGTCTGGCTCCCACAGTCTTCCCGACACCTATTCCATCATGTTCCTCAGGCACACAGGTGTCCTATTAGGGCTGAGCACTCAACAGCTACTTGTTCTTTACACTTTGATCAGTTATGAGGCTCGGCTTTACTGTGGCCTATTGCAAAAGAAGCTTCCCTGACCAAGGCTGAAATAGTACTAGTCTATGGGTATAAATGTAAATATTTAGAAGGCAGGTTTATTACATGTCCATTTAGTAAAACATTCATTGTAGATTCCTCCAGTACCTGGCATATATTCTATCTAATGGCCCTGACTACAAATTCAATTAGAAAGAGATTGGTAACCCCCAGAATGTTTTGTCTAGTAGGTCTCTCTGTGTTATAGAATGCAGGGGCCACAGTTGTACGACTTCTGATGGCTTTTCTCCCCCAATACCCTGCATAGGACCTTCTGACACTATGAACACTAGCCATCAGGGAGGAAGCATCTAGTTCAGTTGGTTTGATTTCTCTATGTCCTGCATCCAAAGTGTGTAGTATGTTCACCAATGGGGTCTCACCATCTAGTTCTAGTAGGCCACCAAGAGCAATGGCGATAACTTGTATGGTTTTGTAAGCCTCTCAGGACTGACTGTCAAAGGACTCATATGGAGTTTTGGTTTAAAAACTCATGACTACTGGGAGCAGTATTGTCTACCCAGGCAGAGTACCATCATACAAGACCTTTATTTTTTAAGATTGCATTTATTTTAGCTAGCCTACAAACTGGTAGATTTTAATACGCATATAGAAACCTACTACTTTGTGAGGTGTATGGTTTTTGCTATGAGATTTTACATAGCACACTAACTTTTAGTGATATATATGACACGTCGTAACAGAACTACCTGTGTATCACCGAAATAAATGGAGTGCACATTTGTAACAAAATGTATGTGTTGGTATTACTACAACAAACACCAAATGAACTACCTTTATAAGGAAAAATGTTTTATTTGTCTGGTAGGTTTTGGAGGTTGAAAATCAAGCCTTCACTGTGTGACCTTTAGAAGATATTTGACATCTAAACTCTATCATTGTGCGTATATAACAGTTTTTAACCAGTGAGATGGTTCGGCATGTAAGAGTACTTGCCATTAAGCCTGACAATTGCAATTCAGTCCTTGTGATCCACATGGTGAAAGAAGATAACCAACTTCTAAAAGCTGTCCTCTAACTTCCACACAGCTCTTTTTCACAGCTTTAGAGCTTTAGAAGTCCGAGGCTAAGGCACCAGCAGGTTTACTGTCTGGTGGCAGTTTGCTCTCCACTTCCAACATGGCACTTTGTTGCTATATTGTCAATGACAGAAGAGCTAGAACGTGAAGGGCTCGGCAGCCTCATTTAGAAAAGCAGTAAACTTTCTACAAAGTCATTGTGATCTTGACAAAATACCATCTTTTTCTTTGCAGAATTTTTAAGCTTATTTTTAAAGAGACATGGGATGCACAAGATCAAAAATAAGCATAAAATAAGAGAATCTTAAAGAAAAAAAACAGCATGTAAGAACTACTGTATCAGGTCTCAGCTGTCATAAGTAATTATTATAAAATTATAGTTATTAAAAGAGTATATAATTGGCATAGTAAATGTCAGTGTAGAAAACACTAGTGATAAAGAAAGGGTAAACAAATGTAAACATTAAAATTGAGAACTGTGTTCACAAAGAGACGATATCAGAAGAGAACAAAATGAGACAGTGGAATTAGTAATATGCAGAAAGACTTGTGCCAAGAATAGGTAAGAAAAGCCCACAATTAATAATAAAAGACTAACAAGCCAACTGAAAATAGGTAAGATTATTCAGAAAGTGAAATATACAATGTGTAGAAAAGAAATAAAAAGAGTAAGTGCCATTAGTAATCACAAAAACTACAAGTAAAATCATAATAAACTCACTATAAATCAAAGAGAAAACCCCTGATCAGAAAGATTAAGAGGGGCCAGGAGATGACTCAGCAGGTGAAGTATTTGCCATGTAATCACAAAGGCCTGAGTTTGTCTCCCCAGCAGCCACATAAGAGCTGAATGTGGTGCTTGCACTTGGCATTCGGAGACGGATGGATCACTCGAACTTTCTGGGCGGCCAGCTTAACCCAATCAGAGAGCTCAAATTGTGATGAGAGACCCTGCCTCAAAATACAAAGTAGAAAGCAACTGAAGAAGACAACACTGGGTGTCTATCTACCTTTGTCCTACACATGCATACAAACACATATATACATACACACATATATACATACATACATACATACATACATACATGCATGCATAGAGGGGGAAGAATGAATTAAACACCAAGGCTATAGGGTTGACAATATAAAATATTGGTGAGGCATTTTGATGTTATCTCCTAAAAATGAAGGTGTGCATGTTATACTTGTGTCGTGATATAGAAACTTCTCCAAAGCTATTTCCCTTGCCATGAGTCCATGGCCTCATAGTTAAAGGTGGCCATGAACAACACATTGTCCACTGGACAAACAAGAGTAAATGGCATGTCACTTTGGAGTCTTGATCATAAAATTGCCCTTTGCAATGATTAATATTGATTTATCAATTTGGCAGTAATGTTTAAGAGGGAGCTTCTAGATTGGGTTAATTGAGGTGAGCGTGCCCACCTCAATCTGTAATCTGCCATGGTCTGGGGCTCAAGACTGAACAAAAATGAGAAAGTGAGCTGAGCAGCAGACTTCATCTCTGCTCCTGAACGTAGATGCCATCTGAGAGCTGCCTGGCCCTCCTGCCAGCAAGCCTTCCCACTGTGCCCTCAGACTGTGAGCCAAAATCAACTTCCCTTTCCCTAAGTCATTTTTGCCACAAGGACAAAAATAAAAGTAAACAACACACCCTCTGTTATCCTCCGTTCTAACCTCCTCCTTTTAATAAGATTCTAATGCCCAGAGTGACCTTAGAAATGGGACTAGCCATGTGTGTTTCTAAGAGCTGGGGTGCCTTTTAAGAGATTTAATGGAAGCTACAAGTGAACTTCTATTGTATTAACTCATACGATTTTAGGATTAATCCATGAAAGCAGCTAGTATATTGTTGTGTGCACATGAGCATGCATATCACACACACACACACACACACACACACACACACACACAATCATATTCATGTTTTTCTCAGACTGCTTCTGATTCACATTGCAACACTTCAAAAGTAAACCCCTGTGCTACACATCTCACTTCATCCTCGGTGTGAGTTAAATGCCCCTATGTGAGTCCTGTAACCTTCACAGTCTCACTAAGAGGAAATAGAGTCAAGAGTGTAAGTGCCAAATCCGGATTCACTTCTACACAGGCTTCAATAGAACCCTTGTTACTTTTGGCTGGGTGATATGAACAAGTTATTAAAACTTGTGTGAGTTTCCCTTTCTAAACTTTATATATTCATTTATTTGTTTTTGAGACAGGGTCTCATGGAGCATAGCCTGGCCTTGAACTCACTACATGGCTAAGGATGACCTTGAACTCCTTATTCTCCTGCCTCCACCTCTCAGCTCCTGGGGTTATAAGCAGGCATCAGAAAATCCAATATCCCTTTCTCAAGTTATGTATTATTGCAAAGGCTGTCTTATAAATTGTGCTGGGAATTTGCCTTTCTTGTGCTTCGGGTAGCTCATTTGTAAAGTGCAATAAAAATAGAAACCTTCTACATAATATTGCTACTAGGATGTAGCGAGGGACTTCATAGGGAATGTTTAGAACATTGTCATGCCTACACCCAATTCTCATGTGTGCTGCCTTCTGTAATTCCCTCTGGGAGCCAATCTTTATCTGGTTCCTCATGGCCCCATTGGATTTAATGTTACCTTTTGCTTTGTAAATTTAGCCTGAGACAAGCTTCACCTTAGTCCTTCATCCTTTCCCTTTGTGCCAGTGTGCATCCCTCCTAGAAGCCTCTTGAGTCATTTATAGTCTGGTTTTTATCTGTTTGTTAGATCTACTGAGTCTCTTAAACCTATTGGGCTGTTTGTGGCTTATAGCATGACAAGTTTGGTTCATACTTGCCCACTAAGAGCTATCTGCCAGACAGGGCTTCTCAACAATAATATTGGTAAGATGACTCCCCATGGGAGACCTTGATTTGGGGGATATGGGGATGTGGGGTGGCTTAGGAGGGAGGACTGGGGGTGGGAGGAGGGAGGAGGTGAGATCTGTAGGTGGTATGTAGAGTGAGTAGAAAATTTCTTAATAAAGAAAAATGAAAAAATAATATTGGCAAGAGGATGGCATTATCATTAACTTTTGTCATAAATTATATTCTGAAAATGTTGTTACATATCATCTATAGAACTGAAAAAAGCCGTTTAGCATGTATATGTGTGAGTGAGTGAGTGAGTGAGTGAGTGTGTGTGTGTGTGTGTGTGTGTGTTATAAAAACAGAAAAAAAACAAAAGGGGAATTATTTGTGGGGAGACAAAAGACCCACTAGAAGGGGAGAAGAGAGCAAGAGAGAGAGTAACGGGGAATGCATATGAGCAAAGTACAATGATACATATGGATACAAAATGTCATAGTTAAATCCATTCTTTTATATGTTCACTATGAAAGAATTAATACAATGAAATGGAGTTCAAAAAAGGCAAAGAATTAGATTGACCTTCTGAAATACATTCGACTCCACGAAGTCGGACACTCTGTCTGCTGAAGAACTAATGGAACACATACACAGGGGGGGTTGCAGATGGGTTTACCAGCTCTCTGATTGTAAGCTAAATCCAGGGGAAATGAGTAGGGAAAGACCCTGCTGCAGCATGTGCAGGGTTCTGTTTCTCCATCCCTGATAGTGCAGTTAGGGTGGCAACTGAGGAAACATGATCTAATGCTCGCTGTGTGGGGCTCATTGGTGCACAAGCAAGGTCAGTTTCCAGGACAAACCCCATTGCTGCTGAAGTCAGAATATTTAACTAATGTTTGTCAACCTTTAAATCAAGCTAAAACACCCAGGAACCCTCTAACCAAACATTTAGGTGGGATTATTGGGTAAAATGGGGGAGTTATGGAATTACTGGTGAACCATAAATAATCTCACTGTGTTGCTTTATTTTGTAGCCAGGATGGATTGACATGACACCCTTGACAAACATGTGACCATATCGTCCTGATTTTTTTTTTTTTTGAGACAGGATTTCTCTGTTGTAGCCCTGGCTGTCGTGGAACTCACTCTGTAGCCTAGGCTGGCCTCAAACTCAGAGATCTACCTGCCTCTGCCTCTCCAGTGCTGGGATTAAAGTCACGTACCACCACTTCCTTAATTCTGAATTTTTAATCTAATACAAAGCTAAACTAGACTCTATAGTTCCTCTCAAAATTATATTTAATAAGCAGTTTTCTGTTTTATGCAAGAGTTCTTTAAGGATTAAAATGAAGTGGAAACAGACTGAAGCCTGACAACAATGGCATTCAACGCAGTGAGCCTAAGAGATGTATCTTCTTCATTGTTTTCTGTTCCTATCTGAAATTGATCATGGATTTAGATCCTAATTTCACCCAAATACTTAAGCAAGTGTTCTCCTTCTTAGTGTCTTTTCCAAAATACCAGCACCACCTGTGTTAGAACCATCCAGAGGAACAGAATACAGAGGACAGGGGATGGGAGGGGAGGGGAGGAGAGGAGAAATAAGGAGGAAAAAGAAGAGAGATAGGAGAGGAGAATACAATAAAGAGGAAGGGGAGAGAGGAGAGTGAAAAGTGGTTCAAGCATTGTAGGATTGGCCTACGTAAACTCTGCAGGATGGACAGGCACTGGGGGCATGGGAACACCAATACAGCTCCAATTGAAGATGATCTGCAAAGAATTTGTTTTCCTCAGAGGGACCCAGTCTTTTCTCATTACACTTTGAATGAACAAGATGAAGTGTACCCACATTATAGAAGGGAATCTCTACTGAAATTTTGATGGTGGTCAATTCACATTTTTTTAATGCCTTCAAAGCAAAGTCTATATTACTGAGTACTGTGCTTAGTCAAATAGACTCATAAAATAATCACACCGGCCAATGCTAATATGGCCATTACTTTTTGTTACATATTTTAAAGGGCTATGAATGTCATAAGTCTCTGTTGGTTTATAAAATGATCTCTTTGTCCGCTATAGATGCTCTGAATTCATTTCCATCCATCTTTCCTGATCCATAGTTTATCAAACGTGCCACAAATATACACTTAAGGATAGAGTTGTACCTTTGAAGAGGGTTATGATGCAGCAAAGAGCTATTTCTAGATTTCCTATGTGGGCATGGTCTAGATTCTTTGGCCCATTTCCTTGGTTAATATTAGCTATGATGATCCTCTGGTAGAGATTACTCAAGTAAACAAGAAAATAATTTGTTGTAAAGAAAGTTAAAACCTGAAAAGTTATTTATGAAGGAGGGTCACTGAGACTGGGTCAAGGTAGAATAAAACCATCACTCTTGAGACAGAGAAGAAAGTATGTGGTTGCAATTACAAGTCAAGTGAGGAATTATTGCTGTCCAGCTTCAGAAAATGAAGAGGTTAGCACAAGAGTAAACAAGCAGGCAGGGGAATTTAAAAAATTCATCCACTGTGAGCATACAGCTAGACTTTAATTTCTCAACACTCGCCATTGTAGAATACGTAGATTACTCTTAGATAGATGACTTCCATGTTCATACCCCCAGAGGATTATCCTGGGCTCTTGTCATTCAACAGATGAAAAAAAAATCTCTTAAGAAAAAATTTTAGGTTAAACAATAGCTTTGAGTTAGTAAAGACAGTGGAGATATGTAAGGAAGAGTGAGTCTCCTGCCATTCCATGGGGGGAAATTCACGTGCCAGAATGTCTCTGTATAGTTCAGGTTCTGGTACAATGAAGGGAGTCCTTATCATGGTCTTCCTACATGCCTTCTACCATAAAACAAGTGTGGGAAGTGACTGGTCATTTGAATGCTGTACGGTCTGATTTGGGGATGTAACATCTATGTAAATGACTTTTGTACAATGAAAGCATCATTCTATCCTAGAAACTTGGAGCATCTGGAAAGCTTACCATTGCTCCTGAAGCACAGAAGGGCTTAATAATCACAAACATCACCTTGTCATCAGGTACTATGGTTACACTTCTCCATCATCCAGAGAACTCAGCCCTTCCCTAGTTCTCTCAGCTATGTGACTGGTAGTAGCTTCTGGGTAACTATGCCTGATCATATTAAAAATCTAAGACATCTTTTTAGTGGCCTCTCCCTTTGAATTAACTACAAAATCATCAAGTGAATGCGTTGTACAGCTATGGCTTGGGACCTGCCACCCCAAATGTTCACTGCCTGCCAAGACCAAATCAGCAGTGACTTAAGGTAAGGAACAGGACAGAGAAATAAATGAGAAAGAAGAAAAACATGCCTGTAAGCCAAGAAAGAGCCTTTAAAGATCTCTGATGCGGAGAAAACAAGGAAGTTCAATCATGTAGATTCCAACAATTTAATTGAATGATGATATTTATTCCATAGAAAAAACAAACTTCTCCTCAACAAGGAAGGACCGTGAGTACAGCGAATGATTAAGTGATTCACTTCACGGACCTACCTGCCAGCTTTTCTGCTTCCTTGATCTGTATATAAAACCTGTGCTGTGCATCAATGACCCTATTGCTCTGGTGTCCTGTTTTCTCCACCATGCACAGCCTCTTACGCCGGTTCAGTGCCACCACCCTCTTCCTGGTCCTGTGCCTGCAGCTGGGAATCAGCAAGGCTCAGAATAGCACGTGAGTCAAACCCTTCTTTTCTTTGCAGGAAAGCCATACAGGGGGCTTCCCTCCTGACCTGGAAGCCTGCATACACTTTCCTGTAGATTTTTTAGAGTGCAAAGATCTCTAGCCTTGGAAGCTCGCATGGACCTCGTGGCAGGTTCCATTCCCTTGGTAGGCTTCATACATTCCCTTCACATTTCCTCTGGGTGTATAGGCTTGCCTAAGAAATAAAGCCCCCACTGTATATGAGTTTTCCATAAACAATTAGTTTTACTCTCTTTGATCTACTCACTGTTCAGAATTTTACTCAGTTTACCTCAAAAAGGTAAAAAAAAAAAATCTGTGAGTTCTAGCAATTGCTTCAGATGCCTTTGACAGAACTCACTGAAAATGAGAGTCTCAGGTTGAGCTAGCCAAACAAGCATCATAGATATCATTCCTACGATAAAACCAGAAGACAAACACTAGGACCATTAGTAACACTCACACTGAGACCTGGAAGCTACCATACTGAGCCCCATGTTTGGAGAAAGAGAAGTTGAAGGAGTAGAATGAAGTAAGAAATGAAGCCAGATGCTGTAGGGGGTGGGGAAGCAGAGTTACCCGATTAAACTGGAGATCTCTACATTTGCAGCAGCCTAGAGTGCTGACTTTATGGATTATGAGCCTTTGGGTGCTCTGGGAAACTTGGCGAAATATATGAACCTAGTGGAAATGTCAAGGTTTTAAGTAGCTCTGATGCAAGCCTCCTGAGAAGCCCTGAAGTTCCAGTTCAGATGGCTTTCTTCCCGGGCCAGAGGAAAGCCCGTGTTGAAATAAGCTTTACGATTAAGGTGACTAGGCCAGCACAGCTGGCCAACAACTCTCCTGTTTATTACTAAATATCTACCTTGTATGGAACCCTTATCCTAAGAAAACACTGGCATGTTTAATTGCTATAGCTAATCTGGTCATCCTACCAATCCTAAACTCATTCACAAAACAGAAACCTGGTCTTCATTTATCTTTCCTAGGAAGGAGTCCTAGAGCAGTTGGTACAAGAATTAAAATGTAACATATTTTGCCCTAGGAAATGGAGCTATGAATAATGCTGTCTAAGAATTCTTTTCTACCCCACTCACTACCAAAGGACCTTAGCCAAGTTTCTTTATAAAGAAGAAGCCATCCCCTTGGCCCTGAACAGCCTTTGTTGACTAGAGAGGAACACTTGCCTCTTTGCCTCATCTCAGGTTCTTTTTCTCAGCTGTAGTGTGTTCACAATTATAATATGTACAGATTTCCTGTAAACCTAAATAGATATACATTCTTAAGCTATATCCAGAAATCATAAAGGAAGATCTTCAAGGAAGATCTGTGAACTCCTCCAGTGTGGAGTTGTTTACGTGATTCTGTGGATATAAAGTTCTCTTCTCAGGATGACTTGACTCTTTCATTCCATTCAGTAGACAAGGAGCTAATAAACTGTGTGGCAGTGGTTCTCAATCTTCCTAATTCTATAGCCCTTTAGTACAGCTCCTCATGTGTTGGTGACCCTCCCCCCACTACCGTAAAATTATTTTTGCTGCCTCTTCATAACTGTAATTTTACTACTGTTATGAATTGTGATGTAAATACCTGGGGTTTCTGATAGTCTTGCATGACTCCTGTGAAAGGGTCATTCAACTCCTCAAGGGGATCATGGCTCACAGGTTGAGAACTACTGCTGTAAGTTGTTAGGAAATGGCATGAGACTGTAGATAGTTTTCTACTTTAAAATTTGTTATTTGAAAATGAAAAAAAAAGATGCTTTATTTTAAACAATATATCTGTTGCTTAATTAAACAAAGGTAAACATTCAAACCAGCCAACACACAAAGATTCCTGAGGATTTTGATGCTCAGCAGTTGGTTCAAGCTATATAACTCCCACCTTTGCTCTGTTCCCATGCCTCCTTCCAGCTTGATGCTTTTTTTGTGTGCAGGTCTCTGATCTCTGTGCCCTGTTTTTCTCTTCCTAGAGATATTCGAAAACCACTTAAATTTTATGTAAATGTTCCAAAATCTGCAAAGTCAGGTGAGGAGATCACTCTGAAACTTGGACTTGAGACAGAATATAGAGAATGTTTGGTGGTAAGTAGATACATGGGACAGTGACTCCAAGTCAAAAACTGATTCCTGAGTTATAAATAGGATTGAATTCATCTTTTACATTAATACTGCATGATAAAAATAATAAAAAATCCTCATATATGTTTTGTTACCTGAATCTCAGAACAATGTTAAGAACTTGTAGCAGGTGATGATTCCAATTTTACAGATGAAGAAACCCCAGTTCAGAGGAGTCTAGGAAGTAAAAGAGCAAGAAAGAAAGAGGAGGAAAACTGGTAGTGTTTCCTCCAGGGTCCTAAGCATGACTGGATTTTGATAAGGGCTTTTGAGAACAGGGTTTTCATAAGAACATCCTGAAACCATAGCCACAGGTTAGAGCAAAGGTAAGAAGAAAACATGGGTGACCTGGTTCTTCTTCAGTAATACCCCAAGCTGAGCCTGCTTTCCTCTTGGCCTTCCTCTGCCTCCTGATCTGACAAGATCAAATCCCCAGGGTATACAGAAGGGGGTTCCCAGCTCTATACCCTGAACAACCTGAAGATAGAACACAGCATTATGCTACACTTCCCTACAGCATGCCTTTCTTAATTCAAGCGAGATCTCAAGTACAATGATCAAATAAGAAACAAAATAGTACCAGGAGAAGACCATTCATTAAAATATAATCAAGAAATAGCCTCATCCTGATTAAAGAAAGACTCTTGGACATGTTGCAAACATATACCATGGCCTTTATCAATTTTTTTTCTGTTTACAAGAACATGAACTATGATTGATAATGTGGGTGCAGGATGGAGATTGATTCATAGTTTTGAAATTTGTGTTTTGTTAGTCATAATCACAGATGACAATGAGGAAAATGTTTGTACAAGGAATACAAAAAAGACTTCTGTAATAAATATAGTTTCTGGTCATGACAAACAACAAAAGTCTATTTGCACCCTTAAAAAGTTAATGTAATAATTGTGTTAAGCTCAACAAAATGACATGTGATATTATAGTGAATAAATTTCTGATTTTATGAATCATGCTTCTAATACAAAAGAGTGAACTTATAAAAAAAATAAAAAGGCCCACCCAAGGAGAAGCAAAAGACTTGAAAATACCTTAAACAGTAATTTTTTTTCAACCAAGATTTGTGTAAAAAGAAATTTCATCTGTTTGTTTTGAGCAGCCTCATTATTTTGCTCTGGCTAGCCTCAAACTCATTATGAGCTCAAAGTAGGTGGCTTCCCTGATCCTCCTGCATCAGATTTTCAAGTATCGGGATTATAAATATAGACTATAGCCATCCCATCCTGCCCTAAACAATTTTTAAAGATTTTTTTTTATGTGCATGAGTGTTTTATGTACCATAAATGTGCCTGGTGCCTGTAGAGGCCAGAAGAGGAAGCTGGATACCCTGAAACTGAGGTCTCAGGTGTTTGTGAGCTGCCATGTGGGTGCTGAGAACTGAGCCTGGATCGAAAAGCTCTTAGCCACTGAGCCATCTCTCCAGCCCACCCAGCCATTTATTTTCATTTAAGGCTTTCTGAGGTGGGGTGTGAGAGAGGCTCAACATATGACTATAACTATAAAGTATATTTATATTTTAAAACTTGTGACGAATATATTTCTCTTTATGATTAAACATTGTAAATCCTCTTTTTTTATAGTAATTACAATGTTTTTCAACTGAACATTTAACAACATTTAGTCTGGGGCTAACATTTATTTATTTTAGAATTAAAACAGAATAGCATATACCTGTGATTATACGCTTGAACATAAGGACCAGATAGTTCTTTAGGACTGGAGAGAACTTGTGGTGAACCACAATCTTCAGCATCTTTGTGCAACAGACCATTTTCCTGATCTCATAAAGTCTATAATTTACTTAACAGAAAACTTCTTCTAAGGGCAAAACGTACACTTCATTACATGAGAAACTACCATTTTTAATAATGATAAAATTACCCAACACAGTAATCTCTGTGTTTATTAATGGATGACTCCCAAATCTAACACATATGAAATGCAAGCAAAGGTAAATTCACTTTATAAAGACACTGTCTGGGATAGCTGTGGCTGGCTCAACTTTAAGACGGAAGTACTGGGATGGCCTTTGACTTTTTACCACACGTAATGTGTAGGCACATTCACTGGACTCTGATTTATTGTTTCACTCACATAATTTCTAAAAATTCTAACTCATGAAGAGATCTTGTGGCAAGCATAATGAAAAGGAAACAAGGCCTTCTCTCAATACCAGAATGGAACTCTCTCTAAGATGTCCGCATCCCCGTGCTATTAACAGGATGTTAAATCGCATTTAAAGGCATTTTCCCCATCATTTTTCACACTTACCGAATCCTATTCACAGGTCCTTCTGGGTAGACCATCCCTAAGACAAAACTCCTATGTTAGGCCCCAGAAACAGGAGCTGACGTGTCCAGTTATCTGAGGTCTTAAGTTGACAGGCACTCTTAAGTTTGAAAAGCAAGGAAATTGGCCCTTCTGCTGACTCCCCAGGGGAGGCCTTGCCTTGAAGGAGGTGGGGATGGGGGGAAGGATTGGGAGAAGATTGAGGGCGGCAGGAGGGACAGGAGGGGCACCTGTGGCTGGTATGTAAAATGAATAGGAAGTTTTTTAATAATAAAAAAATTAACTAGCAAAAAAAAAAGAAAGAAAGAAAAAGAAAGAAAGAAAGAAAGAAAGAAAGGAAGGAAGGAAGGAAGGAAGGAAGGAAGGAAGGAAGGAAGGAAGGAAGAAAGGAAGAAAGGAAGAAAGGAAGAAAGGAAGAAAAGAAAAGAAATTGGCCTTAATTATTTGCTTATCTAATGGTGGCCAGACAGGGGCAGAGGGAGTAACTTTTAATTTTACAGTTGGAATATGTGGGAGCAGGAGATTAATTCAATTGTCATAGAGTTAGAAGGGGATACAGTTGGGGTTTGGCCATCCTTCTCACAAAGCCTTGTCTTGGCATATACATTTAAAAAGCTGGGCTGCCATCTCACTGGGTCCCAGAGTAAAAACTCACACAAGTCATTTCCAAGAACTGTAGCTGATACCAAAAGCAAACCTTCCCCCAGGAGATAGCCACAGTAGGCTTAATCTCCTTGCCTGGTGGATTCACTTATATCCTTCTGAACCTTATACTCAGACTTCTCAGGCATGAGTCCACAGGTGTGAAGAGGGAAAGCCTGTGGAATAATAATACAATGATGAATATAAAGTCTATGTGCCACTAATCTATCTCAGCTATTTTCTCTCTTGTATTGTCCTCGTCTTCCCATTTTCTGGACTAACAGTAGGCCATCTCTCCCCACTAGGTCAAAGCTTACCTTATAAGTTCTATCCCAATGGAAGGTAACTTCAACTTTAACCAAACCCGCTGCCTCTGTAATGATTATAGAGTAACATTCTACTGGGACTTTCCAGTCTACGGTAAGTAAGAAGAACTACCTGCCAAAGAGAAAACATTAGAACAAGTATAGCTTCAGAACTTCCATGTGGAAGAGTAGAAAGTCAAGGTGGAGGGTGGAAAGGAAGCCCATGAGGACAATTCCCACATTCTAAAGCTGTAGAAAGCTTTGGGAAGAAAGACTAAATAGGATATTGATTTGCAAATGATTTGAGGAAACTAAATGCCAGGAGACAGTTACCTGGTCCTGGCAGGAAAAAAGGAGGACCTTAAAGTGTCTGAGAGATTGTCTTTGTCTTCATCTCTTCCAGAAACTGTCAATTTTGCAATAGTGGTTGAAATTATTAAGGAAAGAAACATCTGCCCTAACAATGTGGCAGTGGTACCCATCATTGGAGACAGATATCACACTTTTCGTACTGTGTCCGTGATCTAATGGAAGCCTCTTATGTCTCTGAAAACCAAAGTAATTTTTCTCTAAGTAAAATTGACTGGAATATTCATGACCGTGGTTAAATAAAATTCTTATAAGCTTCTCCATGTATTACTGTGTCTTGCCACCAAAATCCTCGTCAAAGTCAGCAAAGTACCCCAAATTTCTTACATTATTCTCTCAACGAACCATTATTGAGATTTTTATGAGTTCTTACTACGCACTGACATAAAAAGGAAAAGAAGGACTGGAGTGTTACCTCAGTGTGTAATGTGCTTGCCACGCAGGTGTGAGGTCCTGACTTTGAATCCTAAGAACCCATATAAAGCCAGAAACAGTAGCACACGTTTGTGATCCCAGTGCTTCTACAGTGAGACAGGAGCCAGAGATAGAAGTCTCCCCAGAAGTTCTTGAACAAACTAGCTGGGTGTGTGAAGTGGGGAACCACTGTGGATGTTCTCTTAAACTGGTAGACGTCAAGGACCAACACTTGATATTGTCCTTTGTTCTTCATAAGCATTCCATGGCACAGTGGCCAGCACGCTCACCCATAAACACAAATCATACAAACACACACACACACACACACACACACACACACACACACACACCAAAAAAAAAAAAAAAACTTTCAAAGAAAGAAAGAACTAGAGAAGATGTGAGAATGATGGCCAAACCCTAGCTGCAGCCCCTTCTAACTCTCTCTCAGAGTAGAAAGGTGACGACTCTGGTGGTCCCAAGACTCAACAAATAAGAGGGAGAGCTAGGGCAGGGCGACAAGCTCTATATTGCTTGGCTTTTCTCCATCCCATTGCCCTGCAGGAACTCCACCTTCGGATTCCAAGAGATGGGAGTGATTTGAAACCAGGGAGCTGGGACAGTCTGTAGTCCTTGCCATGAACTGCAGCATTGTGTGATATTCTGTTGCTTCTTCTCCACCCATTACAAGCAAGAAGCTGTGACTGTCTGGAGCACTGGATACACCTTTGCTATTGTCCTCAGGCACAGCAAATGTGGCTGGCCACGAATGAAGGCAAAGATCCCTTAGGTGCTTCCTCTGAGAGGCCCCACTACTTCTTTTTGGTAGAAGTGAGACATGAGCAAGGGTAACAAAGTAGGTGAAGCAAATTCTAGAAGATGGAAAAGCAGATCAAGAACCCAAAGCATGAAAAGGTAGTATATGTCTGGTACCGAGCATGAGTAAGTGGAAGGGCTAAAGAAGATGCTACAAGAAGGATCAGAATCAGAACAGACTGTGTGTATCTAGACAAGAAAATGAAACATGTCCTCCAGGCCAGTAATCCTAGATGAGGACCCGAATCCTGGAAAGGGAAAGAAAGTTGTTCAAAAAGATTATCTGAGATGTTATTTTGGACACTAACACCAAATGCATGTGTCAAATATGGGTGCTGAAGCCCATACTTCCTTCTGAAGGCATGGCATTGTCTTCTATAAAGATTTACATCTCTGCAGAGGGGACAATTGGGATTCCTTTTAGAGTGCGCTTCCTCAAGGTACTTTTTCCTGGTATACTGGTTTTTAACACCTGCATTAGACATTGTCCCTGTACAACCCTGTCTTTAGCCTGGTTGTGGCAGATTATTATCATTCTGAAGATATTTGCTATTTCCCAGGTCTAAGATTATCAGTTAGTCTTGTTCTGTGTCTGTAATCATTTCCCCTGAGCCTTTGCTTCAATTTTGTATCTGCTGTAAAAAACTCAGAAAGTCACATTTAAAGTGTAATTTGAATTGTCTAGTATCCTCAATGTATGCTTTTTAGCTTTTTCTTAATGTTTGAAGCAGACTAGCTGTGAAGTAAACATCTATTAATATTTTACATTAAGAAGAAATTAACAGTCTTCAATTTTAGTAAACATTATCATATATATATATATACACATATATATATGTATATATATATATATATATATATATATATATATATATATATATTCTGGCTTCGTCCTAATTCTTTTCTATTTTCATTTTGGAACAGTATTTACTTAAGGACAAAACTACCATTTAAACTTCTTTCTCATCTGAAAATATTCTTTTTCTCTTTAATTTTTGGTAGCTTGAAGCCCAGGTTGAGTTTAATCTCTACTGCACCATATCCACTATATGATGAGTTAATGTTTTTCCCATCAAATTTATAATTTGTAGCTCTGCCTATGAAGCTCATGATGAGCAGTATGTGCACACAGTCCCTTGTTTCTTGTGGTGTTCAGTATTGGATCTTTATAGAGCCCACAAGCATGCAACAAACGTCTTTTCTGCAAAATAGTTCTCTATGGGATGACATCATTTTAGAAGCCTGTTGGTCAAATCTGCAACCTTCTTCTTGGTTTTCCAAAGCTGTTGCTGATATCATTAATTTGCAATATATGCCTATTCATCCAAAGCATCTGCCAGATGATATTGAAAAATACATGTAAAAGTTTGAGCCTTCTGAAGAACCTCCTACCCCCTGTTTTATTCTCTAGATATTGCTCAATCTTGGGCTCTTTTCTATCTCAAAGTAAGAATGATTAAATACAACGTTGCTGAGAACAATAGATATTGCTTCCAAAATCCAGGTCTACTTAGCACTCCGATGATTTTATTAGATTTAGGTTTTTACAAAATGTAAATCCCCAGTCCATTAAATACCTAAACTCCTCTCTGTTAGATAGCCCTTACATACCTGCAATGTACAAGTATCTAGAGAGATGTCTATGGTGACTGTCTGTTGCTTCCTATGCCAGAGATTCTAACACAAGATGAACTACCAACCTATAAATTAGTACTGTATCCTGAAGCATGAATGTCAGTGTACCCAAGTGGTACAGTTTCAATGTTAACATCACATTGAAATATCCTCCTCCTTTAAAAAATAAGAAGGGCCGGGCGGTGGTGGCGCACGCCTTTAATCCCAGCACTCTGGAGGCAGAGGCAGGCGGATCTTTGTGAGTTCGAGGCCAGCCTGGTTTACAGAGTGAGATCCAGGAAAGGCGCAAGGCTACACAGAGAAACCCTGTCTCGAAAAACCAAAAAAATAAATAAATAAATAAAAAATAAAAAAAATAAAAAATAAGAAGGAAATTGTCATTTTGAACAACATAGATAAATATGGAAGGCCTCATAGACTTTCCCCCATCCACTTTAGCATGTCTATTTTTGTTATCCCTATACCATTCATGTTTAGGTCTTAAGGGTGTAGTTTTTGACATTCCTAGCAGATACAAGCTCACAGCAAACTCCCTGATCCTCTGGCTCTTAGTCTTTCCACCACACACACCCCCTTACTGATCCTTAGTTGCAGGAGTTGTTTTACCATACACAAAGAACTACAGGCCACTAAGGAATGCTGAGAGAGGGAAAAATAGTCTTTCCCAGCAAAGAGCACACCAATTGATTACCCAATACCAAATGGTCAGTCCTGAAGAAATATATAGAAATAATATTATACAGACTGAGCAAGTTATCTTTAGGAATATATGCATATAACAACAATGAAAAAGAGGCTATCAATTTGAAAGAGAGCAAGCAAGGATATACAGGAGGGTTTGGAGGGATGAAAAAAAGGGGGAATAATGTAATTATATTATATTCTCAAAAATAAAAGAAATATTTTTTTTAATCCTGAAAGGCACTAGACTAGATAAGAAAAGTCAACCAGTCCTGTATGTTTCTACTTATAAGAGATCATTGAAGTAGTCAAAGTCATAGAGACGAAGATTCACCATGGTTGACACTGCAGATGCCTAGAAAAAGAAGTTTTTCAGGTCCTTTTTATGCCTTTGCCTACCCCCAGTGTCTATATTGCTATGCCCGACAATCCCTACCAGCCGCTATGCGAACCTTCTCTAGCCCGGTAAGAGTGCAGTGTTGTCACATACACGAGAGCCAGAAATGGTTCAGTGGGGGGGGGGGGGAAAGCACTTCAAAACCCTAGAAAGTCTTCAACGCTTACTTAGCATAGATCTAGAAAAGTCTCATTTTTCTGGAGTAAATAGAAGTACTGTTTTTGCCATTGTTTGCCAACTATTTCTCTCGGGATTGTGCTATGGTTTCACTGTGGTAAGTAGCTCTCTTCTATCTCTAATTCATTTCATTCCCTTGCACAAGTCAACATCACATTTTCAGAAGGAAATATCCCATTTATATCTTAGTCTTAAAGTCCTCACTTGGAGCACACTACATGAAGTATCCAGAATCTTCAAGAAAGATAAAGAATAAGCCTGGGTGCCATCAGCTCCTAAAGGAAGGCAGAGGAATAAAAAAGTATTTCACCTTATCAGAAACAAGAACATAAAAATATTATAGAACAGTTCTATGTACATCTTTTGGATGTGGACACTATAGTTAAGGCCATACTTTTATGAGACTGAATAAAATTGAAATAAGCTTCATTGAAATGTTATGCTTCTGTTAAAAATTGTAGTAGAGATAAAAGTAAGCAGATAGTACATTGGGGAAAAATAACCTATAGCCAGGACTTAAATTGTTAATAAAATATGCATCCCTGAAAGGATCAAAACTTACAAAATCAATAATATCAATACAAGGCAAGGACCTTGTTCTCTAGACTGGGAAACCAAACACCCAGAACAATGTGGAAGCTGTCAAGTATAGTGAGAGAAAATTCTCCCTGGTTTAAGAGAGACACTCCAAACTCCAATTTTAAGACATAAGAGACAGAAATCTAAATGTCCATCCAGGGCTGGAGAGATGGCTCAGCCGTTAAAGGTTAGGCTCACAACCAAAAATAAATGTCCATCCAATAGTAATCTAGCAGAACAATATAGAATGAAGCAGAAAAAAGCCAAAAAGAAATAAACAGGGAGAATAACCCAATAAGAAACATTGGAAAGAAAAAAAAATATGTAGCAAAAAAATGTAATTAAGTGACCTCCCGTGAAATGGACTCAATAAAGAAAATGGTATAGTTGCCTTGAACTGAGCTTTGCCAATGAAGTACATGTCAGGACACCATATACCCATATACAAGTGCCCAGAGATTTGGAGAGAGAACCCTATGCTGCAGAAAACACAAGCTAGAGGCTGAATTCATTTTGCATGGAAAGGCAAGTGCAGCAGAGCAGGCGTGTGGGCATTGCACCAGAAGAGAAGCACTGGCATTCAAAGTGAAGAGTCACATCATCTAACCTCCATTATTGTAATGTCTCATAAAAGTGTAACCTCAGCTGAGGGTCTACACCATCTCATCTCAGTAAAAATGGCAATCATGAGGAATCTTGGCAAGGATATGAGGAAAGAAAAACCTCTATTCATTGCTAGTGGGGGTGTAAACTGGTGATGCTGCTATGAAAATCAGTGTGGTGGTTTCCAAAAATTAAGGATAGAACTTCTAGCAGGAAGTTTTCCTGTATTCTGCCTGACCCCACAGCCAATCAGTCCCAAGTAAACACACAGAGGCTTATATTAATTACAAACTGTATGGCCGATGGGTCAGGCTCATTATTAACTAACTCTTACAAGTTAATTCAACCCATTTCTATTAATCTATGCTTTGTTACCTGGCTTCCTGGCATTACCTGCTCTCTCTCACATCTTGCTTCTCCTGGCAGCAGCTCACAGTGCCTGCCCAAACCCAGTCTTTCTCCTCTCTCTCTATCCCTCTCAGATTTCCCACCTGGCTCCATTCTGCCCTTCCATAGGTCAATGCAGCTTTATTTATTAACCAATGGCAGCAAAACATATTCGCAGCTAAAAGAAAGACATTCCAAGCAAGAACTACCCAAGTTCAGCTCTAAAACTGGTGGGTCACCACCCAAATGATTCTATACTTTATCACAGAGAATCTTACATAGTTTTGCTTATTGCTGCTCTATTCACAAGATCAAGGATATGGAATCAGTCTAGATGCCCATCAATGCATAAATGAATAACAAAAACACAGTACATACACTCAGTGAAATTTTATTCATCCATAAAAGGTGGAAATGTGAAAATTTCAGGAAAATAGATGGCTCTTGAAATTATTTTATTATACAAGGTAACACAGACTTAGACAAATATGCCATGTACTCTTATTTCCACATTCTAGTTATTGACATTTATAATATTAACATTACATGTACACACACAGGCATAAATGTTGGGATAGTTCATGAAACTGGAACATGGATCATGAGAGGAAAAAAGAGTTCAAATGAAAGGAAGAAGGTAGCAGAATACAAACGGCATGAACATGAAAAGAGGACTTTTGTAGTTGGAGGTTTACACGGTTGAGAGGGGATGGGGGAGAGGAGGAGGGAGGAGAACCAACTAAAACAAAGTGCATCTGAAAATGCTATAACTTCTACTATATGCCAACACTTAAAATATAAAAAAATGCTGTAACTTAGAAGGCAGTTAGGTTTCCCATAAGTATATCAGTTTAAGCCTTTTCCCTTAATTTCCCAGTATTAAAATGTACCAGAATGGATTTGACATTTCCATTTTGTACTCCAACTATGCCAAGGTTTTCTCTTGGAGAATATGAGATGCCTTCCTCAAATAAAATCACATCTGGCTCTTTCCTGTAGTTTTCCAGAAATATTAAAATGATTCCCTAATGATTCTCTGAATTCGATGGGAACATTTTGTAATATGTCGCCATTTCACCTCTAATTTTGGTCATTTAGATCTCATCTCCTACACTCAGTTTAGTTGAATATTTTTCATTTATTTTTTTCCAAAGAAAATAACCTTTTTGTGGTTCTTTTTCTGGTTCTTTAAGTCTCCATTCTATTAATGTCTGTCTTGATTTTGTTACTTCTTTTGCCACCTACACTTTTAGGGTTTAGCTTTTTTCTGGTTTTCTTTTTAGAACCTGAAGTGTGATGTGTTTTTCATTTGAGATCATTCTGATAAACACTCATAGCCATGTCTTTCGTTCTTGTGGGAAGCAAATGACTGGAAGTTGTTTTGTTTCTTAGTCTAAGACAGAGTTATCAGCATATTTGCATGAACTGCTGTAACCTCTCTTTGCCTTGGATCTTTTTTCTGTTGGACTGGTAACTCCACTTTAGTTCCAGTTACTAGACACTTTGCTTTTGTTTTAGCTAATGACATTGCCAAAAATCTACAAGTGTATTTTAAATATTTTATTTATTTACTCTCTCTCTCCTCTCTCTCTCTCTCTCTCTCTCTCTCTCTCTCTCTCTCTCTCTCTCTCTCTCTTCTCTCTGTGTGTGTGTGTGTGTGTGTGTGTGGTATGAAGACATATCTGTGGAAGTCAGAGGACAATTTTCTGGAGTCAGTTCTTTTCTGACATCTGTGGGATCTAAAAATCAAACTCAGCTCACCAGGCTTGGTGCCATATTGTCAGTCCTACAAATGAAGTTTTTATGGCATAGAAGATTTTATTTATCTGGGCAGTCCCTAAGGTGCTTTATATAACTTGTCTCATTTCTAGCCCTTCCTCAACACACACACACAGCAGCTTTGCCATTTGGACTCTTGTTCCAAGTGAGAGACTATGTCTGTCTCCTTAAAACAAAGCCCAAGGAGGAAAGTGAGTTTTTTTTTTAGTTGTTTAAAACAGAATTTACTTGGAATATAATAGGGGCTCAGCTAATGTGCTGTTTAATCATGATAACAAATTAAGAGTTTAAAATAAATAACACTGGGTAAAAAGTTTTTGTAGGGAAGGAAATTCAGCTACAGAGCTAGTTCTTACCTGTGTACCCTAAACTCCTCAGGTACTCATTTCCAATTTAGGGTCAAGTGGCTTCAGTAACTCTCATAAAGAAAATCTGTAAGAAAAAACACTTTCTTAAAATTTTTTGAATCTTTGTCCCTTTTGTTAAACATAGATTTTTTTTCTCATACAATATAATCTGGATGTAGTTTCCCCTCCCTCTACTTGTCCTAGCTCCCAGTTCCTCCCCACCTCTCCTCCCATTCAGATCCCTCTCTGACTCTCAAAAGAAAAGAACAGATTTCTAAGAGATAATAACCAAACATGACAAAATAAAATATAAGATAAAGTAAAAAACCATCACATCAAGGCTATACAAGGCAACCCAACAGAAGGTAAAGAGTCCCAAGAGCAAGCACAAAATATGAGACCTAGTTGTTCACAAACTCCGGAGTCCCATACAAATACTAAGCTGAAGGCTATAATAGATACACAGAGGACCTGGTGCAGACCCATGCAGGCCCTGTGCTTGCTGCTTCAGTCTCTGTCAGTTCATATGAGTCTTGCTCAGCTGATTCAGAGAGTCTTGCTCTCCTGGGGTCCTCCCTCCTCTCTTGCTCTTACATTCTTTCTGCCTCCTTTTCGTCTGGGTTCCCTGAGCTCTGAGGGGATGGATTTGATGGAGATATCCAATTTAGAGCTGTATGTTCCAAAGACTCACTCTCTCTGCATAATGCCACTGTGGGTTTCTGCATCTGTGCCCATCTGCTGCATGAGGAAGCTTCTCTGATGATGGCTGAATAAAACACTGATCTATGCATATTGCAGAATATCATTGGAAGTCATTTTATTGACACTTGTTTTTTCAGATCAGTAGTATTTGGTTTTACCCTGGGCCTATGGACTATCTAGTCTCTTGTTCTTAGTCACTCAAACAGTGTCAGTTATGGGTTCCATCTCTCGGAGTGGGCCTAAGTAAAATCAGACATTGGCTGGCCACTCTCACAAGTTCTGTGCTGCCATTGCCCTAGCATATATTGTATGCAGGACAAACTCTAGGTCAAAGGTTTTGTGGCTGGGTTGATGATTTTGTTTCTCTTTTGGTAGCCCGCAGAGTACCTTCCTGCACCAAAGACACTAGAACACTAGGAGTGAAGGCTCTATGTAGGCACCAGCTTGACTTCTCCAAGTTCAGTTAGTTGTGGGGGTATTGTTCTCAGCAATGGGGCCCTGCTGTCAGCTTGCTGATAGCAACTCATTTTCTTAGCAAACACCTGGGTTGTTTGTGGATTTCCGTGGGATCTCCTTGCAATTCAATTAAATGTAACCCAGCCCTAGTACTGGAAGCCTCCTTTGGTGAAAGAGATGACCAGTTGGGACTCTGTATCTTCCATTATTAGGAGACCTCATTGGGATCACCTTCATACAACTGTCCCTAAGAGAATAGATTATATGGGTGGACTTGGGGCAGGTGGGGACAGGACCAGGAGGATCAGGTGGGGAGGAGGAAGGAAGATAGAGTTGAGGGAAGGAATGCAGGGAGAGAGAAACAACATTTTTGAAAATCAGTCTTAAATTAAAAATGCTTATGTTGGGAAGAAGAGGTGATGTGAAATAAGATTTGACTATAAGGTGTTTAAAGAAGTCAGTTGGGTGCTTAGAATAAGTAGGCCAACATCAGAATCTAGGGGAAAAAAATAATTTTTAAAAAACTGAGCTGTGATGTTGACTAAGAGAGAAAATGAATTTTCATGTATCCAAGAGATAAAAACTATGAGAGTAGAGCAGGGAACACTGAATGAATCAGTAACTACTGACATGGCCACACGAGCTTCCCCGAGGAAAATATTAGTCATTACTTTCCTTCTGCAGTGAGCATTCAAGGACCAATCAAAAGCTCTGTGAGGAATCTGGAAAGATTTGTAAGTATCTATTTGACTACTGGATGTGTGAGGAAAGAACTTGTGAAGTCTAGATGATCTCTACTTTCCAACTTAAAGGTTCACCTGTACTCGTTCAGTTTTATGTCAGAGTCACCTCAAGTTAAGAGTCAAGCAGAAAATCTAACAATGAAAACATCATCAGCTGAAATGGAAGGCAGAATTATTGAAAATAGAGGCTTATTAGGAAAACATAACAATGAATTACAGTGGAGATGAAAGTAAGTAACACAGGACACAGAGTTAGAGATATGAGGACAATGATGAATATATGGTGGCTTGTCAATTTTTGACCAGTAAAAAAGCAATCAAACTAAAAATACCAAAGAAAGCTTGAGCAATGGTAAAAACAAAGCAAAAACCCGTACTATCTGACATATCACAGCATGTACCCTCCTAGAAACCAGAGACAAACACCCAAGTGAAAAGCCATTTTAACACAATCTGTAATAAGAATTATAGTTGAACCTGATCTTTGATAAAGAAGCCAAAACTGTACTATGGGGGGGGAGCATCTTCAACAAATGGTGCTGGCATAACTGGATATCAACATGTAGAAGACTGCAAATAGATCCATATCTGTCACCATGCACAAAACTCAAGTCCAAGTGAATCAAATAAAACCAGTTACACTGAACCTGAAAGAAGAGAAAATAGTAAGTACTCTTGAATGCATTGGCACAGGAGACCACTTCCTAATTATAACACCAGTAGCACAGACACTGAGAACAACAATTAATAAATTGGACCTTCTGAAACTGAGAAACTTCTGTAAGGCAAAGGACACAGTAAATAAGACAAAAAACAACAGCCTACAGAATGGGAAAAGATTTTCACCAACCCCACATCTGACAGAGGGCTGGTTTCCAAAATATATAAAGAACTCAAAAAACTAGACATCAAAATAACAAACAATCCAATTAAAAAATGGAATATAGAGCTAAACAGGGAATTCTCAAAGGATGAATTTCAAATGGCCGAAAGACATTAATTGCTCAAAATATTCTTGACTCTAAGACACAGTTTTAAGAATTTGTAATATTCTATTACTAGAACACTAATTAGTTTATTCATTTACTTACTCTGGTATTGGATGTTTATTATGTAGCAGATGCATATCTATGCTCTCAGTATCAACTTAGAAACACACCTTGGAAAAGGCCATTACCAAATATGGTTTCTTAAACTAAGCCCCTAAAACTATGACTCGAGATTCATTTTTTTTTACTTTATTACATTCCCAGTCTGTAGCAGTGATAATAGAAGATGCACTGGTGTTGCTTTATTTCTTTAATAACCAAATTTTATCTTATCAATAAGTTATTGGTCAAGTTCTACAGGATGGAAGCTTTTATTATAAAAAAAAGTGATAATAAACAGCATAATAAAGTGATTATTAAACTGTGAAATTAAATCTTCAAGATTTAAGGGTCCAATGTTTGTTAATGTACAAAACAAATTTTAAAAATCAAAAGATAGAAACAGTCCATCTCTAGAGGCTAACAAGCTACATCACCTGCAAAGTAAGAGGAGAGGGTGGCCTAATTCTTTTTGTGAAGAAAAAAGTGGATATATTGGTCCTGTTTTGAAGAAAGGTGTGGGGCATGGTTCACCCCTGACTCAAAAAGAAAAGTATTAATAAATCCCCTAAATAGAAAGATAAACTGTACATATTCATGAATGACACATTTGTTCTATTCGATTAATTACAGTCAAGTCACACGTTTATCCAGCACTTGACAGGTGTCTTGTGATTCGGGCATCTAAATGACTCAGAAAGCGCAAAGTACACAGAGAAATTCGAAAACCAAAAGAAAAAAAAAAGAAATCACAACTGTGTGACAGATATGACCTCTCAGAATAGGAAGGGCAGCATATACCTTAATATGCAACATGAAAGTAGTCTTTAAAGGCCAGAGGCTAATTTCATGTATCCAAGAAAAATGCTATATCAAAATAACACTTGCTGACAGCCAGGAACTCATAACAGAACCAAGGTAGGAAACTTTGTTCCAGAGTCATTAGTTAACTTAACATCCTAC